>NW_016107471.1:2023413-2102477 GCF_001604975.1 Cebus imitator | reverse complement strand
TAGTAGAGACGGGGTTTCACCGTGTTGACCAGGATGGTCTCGATTTCTTGACCTCGTGATCCACCCGCCTCGGCCTCCCAAAGTGCTGGGATTACAGGCTTGAGCCACCACGCCCAGCCTAAGTTTTTTTTAATTATTTTTTTGAGATGGAGTGTCACTATGTCACCCAGCTGGAAGTATAGTGGCATGATCTCTGTTCGCTGCAGCCTCTGCCTCTTGTGTTCAAGGGATCCGTCTGCCTCAGCCTAGCAAGTAGCTCAGATCACAGGCGTGCGCCGCCACCATGCCTGCCTAATTTTTGCATTTTTAGTAGAGACAAGGTCTCACCGTGTTGGTCAGGTTGGTCGTGAACTCCTGACCTCAAGTGGTCAGCCCACCTTGGACTCCCAAAGTGTATTTTTTCCTTTCTTTAAAAAATATCATTTTAGTAGATCATCAAAATACTATTGTCTACTTCAAAAGCTATGCTTTTTGTAGAAACCATTCTATGATGATGTTTTCATTGTTAAGAAATTCAAAGTCTTATTTATTGAACAGAATACATCAAGTGTTGAGGGAATGATCTTTCATAAGTATCATAGCTGTGGAGTAATTTCTTTGCCAGTGTAATAGAAATCTCAGAGGTATCTTTAAATGTAAATAGTATATTTAAAATTGCAAATTTTGCTGTGGGTACACATAAATGCTATTTCTGAAGCATTAGAAAAAGAGTGAAGTTGGTTATCTCAAATAGTAAGGCATATATAAAAGATTGTGTCAAATTTGCAAATGTTATCATAAGTAAATTTGCATATCTAGGTAAGAATAACTCTAGGTAAGAATAAATTTGAGGAACTCCTGGATAATTTCACATTAATATTTTTAACAATAAGTGTTAAATAGATTTTATTGAAAATTTTGATAGCTAATAATGAAAAGGAAAAACACTCATTTATCATTTTCAAGAGTGATTCAAAAAATTTTACAATGGCCTGTTTCTGAAAAGGATTTTAATTCAGAAACTGGAAATTAATTGTAGTAGCAAACACAACTTGCAGTTATGTGATTTTTCCAAATCACATAATTATCTTAGAAAATAAATGCTTTTATCATTGGAGAATAATGTAGTGTCTGTTAAATATTAACTTAAAGCTGTCTTTGAAGAGTTACATCAAAAGATATTCTACCTTTGGCATATGTTTCCCATTCATAAATATTGGATCACAGATTAACCTCCAGCGTAAAATCATAGAATTTATTTACATAGGGAAAAGAAACTAGATAATCAAAATCTGAAGTATAAAATTACTTATTAAATAGTGCTTTGTAAATATACCACTTTGTCATAGTGTTTTATGTTTTAAATATGAGCAATATTAAAATGTGAAAAACTTGGGGACTGTAAAGCATCAAAGTATCCCACATTGTCAGCTAACCCCTAGCAAGGCCAGGGTAAACTATATACATCTCTGCTACAGATAGCCAAGAAGACTTTGGATGCTGAAGTACTGTGGTGCAATGCATGGACTCTGTTATGTATCTGTAAAGTATGAACCTGCTATCTGGAGAGCTATGATGTGCAGTTCAGTGTTTAACCAGCAGTGTGAAGGATCCCTGCCTGTGTTGAACCAACGTGCCAGTGGGAGAGAGGTGTAAGCTTTAAGGCAACCCCTGCCCTGGTGTCAGGATTCTTCGTAGACTGTGGACTAGGTGTAAGTCAATAGGTAGGATTTAGTGGATCGGCTTGGCCATGCAAGTTAAGTTTAGTGATATATACTCAAGCAGAGTTTGTATATACAAGATGAGAGGCATTTCTTTTTGCAATTTGGTTTAAGAAAATATTTGACTAAGTAGCTATTTACTTTCTTATTATTTCTGATGTTTTTTAAAGGCCATTGACAAAAATCTAATAAAGAGACTACATGAGACATTCAAGAACATGTTTTGTTGTAGCATACATTGGTCAAATGTAAAGATGTTTCATTGTATTTCACAAAATGTTATTATCAGGATTTAAATTAAATCTTCTGCATTGCCTCATGTAGCAATTATAGCAAGAATACCACTGAAGGTATTCAGTTTCTTCCTTTTCTTTCTATTTATTACTTTGGAGTAATAAGATCTATAAATTTGGTTTCTACAGAACTTAATGCTTTTACATGTTCTAAGTTTTTTTTTTTTTTCCTAAATGCTAATGGTTCTCTTTATTTCTAGAGTGTGGTGAATAAGTCATTGCGCATCTAATTCATATGCTTGGACTTGATATACACACTGTCCTGAACATTCTTAAGCTCTACTAGGTTTTTCTTCCCCACCGAGAAAACAGAATTGTACTTTCTGTTCCCATTTTATGGTCTTCCTGATAGTCCGTAGCAATTTGGATAAACACATCACATAATTTAAAACAATTTCAGTTTTCTGAGGGTGCTGTTTGGACCAAGTTATGTACATTTGAAATTGTAAATGCTTTTAGAGTTTTAAAATCTCCAAAATTAATTTTAATTTGGTTATTCAAAAGTGACAGTATTCCACTTATTTGCTTCAACAGGTAAGAGAATAAAGTAAAATGAACCTGAATTGTGATCTAATTTAAATTCTTTCACCCTGAACCTTATATTGTCATATTACTTCCTTTCATTTTCCTATTTATTTCAAATTCAATGTATATTTGAGTGTACACTATGTGCTAGGCTATACTATAGCGTTTGGTTAGGTTTTGGAGATACTGTGATAAACAATGCACAGTTACTCATTTCGAAATCTTACAATACACTTGAATGGACAGTTGGGCAGAAACCAATTATAATATCCTATAAGCACAGGATGAGATGAAAGCAAGTAAGAGTGTCATATAATCCAATTGATGGAATTAAAAGGGCTGGAGAAACAAGCAAAGCAAATAGAAGAAAGTCATTTCTTACATAACAATTATAGGATGAGTTAAAGTTTGCCAAGTGATAGGGGAAACGTGGTATATTGAGCAACAGAAACAACATCTGTATAACTAAAAAATGAGAAAATAACATCACGTGGTAAAGTATAAAATAACCTGGGCATGGGAGGTAAGGGTGAGATAGAAGGCTAGAAAGTTAAGCCTGAGCAAGAATATGATACATTCTATGGAAGGAATTTGTTACTTTGTAAGAAAGACCAAAGGGAAGCGTTAAAGTCTGTAAACAAAAGAGTCAGTGAGATCCTTCCTTTGACACATTTCTTGTTACCACTTGGAGAATAAATTAGAGAAAAGGCTAAAGCAAAGAGACCAGTGAAATAACTTGCAGTCATTCATCCAAAGGAGGGTGATGTAGATAATGGTGACTTTTTGTCTATCTCTCTAGATTATTACAATAACTGAGGGCAGTAGTACAGAAGAAATTCAATATTTTTCAAAAAACAAAACATTAAATGATTAATAAGAACCTATAAGGTGGCAATAAAAATGGAAAATAATGGATTGACTCATAAGATATTGAGAACATAGTGAACATGCAATAATAGGTGGTTATTTGGAAGCAGACCAAGGCCTATTGAGAAGCCAAGGCTGATATTGGAACTTCCTGTTTTGGCAATTGAGTAGATTGGTTTCATAACAAGAAACAATGAACTCGAGCATTTTTAAGGGGGAAATGAGGGATTCTGTTTTAGACATGTTAAGTTGAGCCTAGTTGGTAATATATGAATGATTTGGAAATTTAAAGGTGAGATCTCATTTAAAGTTATTTATCTGGACATGTAGAAGACTTAATTGAAGCTATTGGAGTTGATGACATCATCACCCCAAAAAACATGTATACAGAGTTAGAAGATAAGAGAGTTCAGAATAAAGCCTGAGAAAGAAAAGCACTTAAGTAAAGGTCAGAGGAAAAATGTGCCTCAAAAAAGACAAAACAGAGATGGGTTCAAGGATGGAATACCAGAAATGTGGGAATCATTAATGCCAAGGTAAAGAGAGGAGAGCAGAAGGGTTATTAGCAGTTTCATGATGTGGAGAGTTCAAACACTATGTCTGTTGTATTTAACAAGAAGAAATTATTGTGGTGAGAGTAGTTGTAGTAGAGTAATTTTGGTAGAATCAAGTTTCCAGGGCCACGAGAGATTAAATGGAAGACAAACAACTGTATTCAGTACCTGTAGAAAACTATTGCAAACAGCTTCGTTATGCAGGAAGTCAGAGGAAGTAATAGACAATAGAGAAGATGAGGCTGAGGCACAATTATTTTAAGGAGAAAAGATTTGAGTGTGTTGTGTTGTTACCTGTGTGCTTGGTTTAAGAATTTCAGAACCAAAATATTTCCGGGTACTAATAAATTCCAGATTGTGGTCATAGACATGGGTGATGAAGTAAAGAGGAAATGAAGCTCATTAGAATATCTCTAGGTTAATCACTTCCTTAAACTTCAGGTTTGTGTGTACAACTAAACATTTGACATGTCCACTTGTATATCTGATAGGAATTTAAAAAATAACAAGTTAAAAACTGAGCTTCTGATTCCCTCCTACAAACCTCTCACCATTTTCCTTCTCAGTTAAGGGCTATTTCATGTTACCCTTCTCAAAATTCAAACACTTAAAATCATAATGTAGGTTCTGTCTTCACAATTTATTTAGAATCCAATTACTTCTTACTACCCCTCCAAAACTACCACTGTGTTTAAAGTCACCATTCTTTCTCACCTGTCCAGTCTCTATGAACCAAGAAGGACAGGTTTTATGAAATGTAAGTTAGATCATGTTACATTTAGACTTAAAGCTGTGTTAGCTTCCCATCACAACAAAATTCCCAAAGCCCATGGGATAGTTTCTAATACTCTTCATTACTTCCTTCCCTTACAGTGATTGTAAGAACTCACCTTCTACCTTTTTCTCCATAACTCATCCACTTAGGCTACACTAGTCATTTTGCTGTCCCTTTACCCAGGCAAGTTTGTTACTGGTAAGGGACATTACACTTGCTATTTTTCCTTCTTTATGTCATATATCATGTGTCATAATAATGGCATATATCTCAGATATCTTCATGGCCTACTGCTTCACTTTCTTTAGGAGTTTGTGTAATTGTCACTTTAACAGAGAGTTTTCCATGAATACCCAATATTATATTTCCTGACCCCATAAGTTTATTGTTTATATTTTTCTACTAGAATATAAACTCTTCATGGTTATAGGTCTTGTCTCTTTCTTTCACTATTATAGAATAAAGATTTATAATACTTGTCATACGAGTTCCTCTATAACTATTGAGGAATGAATGAATGAACTAGAGCAAATGTTCATGAGCACACGATTCACATGGGCATATTTGTGTGCTCACGATAACTCTAGCAGCATACTTCATGAGAAAAGAGATCAAGGAATAAAATTACAAAGTTGAACTTCAGACTATAGTAGTGGTAGTAAGAATGACAATAGCAAATGAAAAAAAAACTACAAAACCAGTATTAACAGAATTTTCTGATAGGGAAAGAAATAGAACTCAAGGAGACCTTTAAATGTTGGCCACTGGAAGAAACAACTGAAAAGAAAATCAAAAGGAACATATTTAGAATACTATATGTCTTAGTTATGTTGGTTAACATCATTAGAATAGAAAACCTATGGGAACAGAAATTTATTTCTGGTTTACTGCTGGACTACCAATGCTGGCATATAGCATGTCTTTAATAAGTATTTAATAAGCATAAATTAAACAAGAATTGTGATAATAACAGGTCTCAGATTGTAATATTGTGAACGAGGAATTGAAAACTTCAAAAAATATGGAAATTAAAAAAAATGTGAAATGAGGTTTGTATTGTTGATTCAAAATTTTCCTTAAATCCCCAAAACATAGTGCCATTGATAAGTATCCCCACATTCCTTGGAGAAGTGTTAGACATATTCACCACAGACTTGTAATAATGGCAGCATCAGTTCTGTATGAATCACCACCATTATCCTTTCATAGAGAACACCAGATGATTCATTAGCAGAGAGCTGTCAGCCGGTAGGGAGTACTGTAGGATTTTTACTCTCTGGAGAGAAGCGTGGGCTTCTCCTTAGCCAAATCAGGGTTGACCCAAAGCAATGACTCATAGAAAGAAGCAGTGGTATTTTTGAATTGCAATATTTTTTTGGCAGTGAATCATCAAGTGATTCCATGGGAGAGGTATAAGTTAAGGGAAGAAATGAATTAATGTACATTCCTTGGATTTTGTGACATGCATGGCCACTGAATCAGATATTTCCTTCTTCTCCAGTAAATTTGAGAGGCGGAAGTCTGGTTAAGCTAACATAAATTAGGCCAGTGAGAAAGAACAGCAGTAAGAGTGGTATTTACAAACAAGAATTTGGTATGTCAAGAAACATGAGCTTCCCATGGTCCAGACAGATGAATTAGAAAGATAATAGAACCCTTTATATGATGACTGCTTGCTAGGGTAATGGGACCCAGTATTAAGGATCATTAGGATGTCAGCTGTTCTGCCAAGAATATAAACTGAAATGTGAGGAGGTGGCGGGAGGCAAATGGTTAGTCAGAGAGCAAAGAGCAAATTGTCCATGTCAGTGATCTGTGTAGCATGGGGTATCCCCCTTGGAGGACCTCCAAAATATCCTCTAATGAGTCCCAATTTGGAAGTCTAGTATTTTGGAACCTGGCACATGAAGTCACCAGTCTTATAAAACTTTGCCTTTTTTCCTGTAACTGCCTTTCATATCCCTGCCCCAACCTAGAAGAAAGACCTATGAAGCAAACAAAATGCAGGTGAAAAAGTGAATCATCTTCCTCTTTTCCAGTAGTTCAAGGTGGAGTGATCCTAAAAGCTCTACGTTAAATTAGTAACTTAAATTTTGGTAATTTGCTGTCCTGAACATTCTTAACTTGAAAATAGTCTGGATATCCATGATGAGATTTATTCTTGTAGCTCTAAGTGACTGAAAAGCTAGGATTCTGCTCAAGCTGAAGTCCAAACATGCCAAAGGGAATATATGAAAAACCATATTTAATGACAAGATTGATGAAAAATGAAGGTGTTATTTATTTGAGATTTGTTATTTGTTTGTAGTTGCTTGTTTGAATTGAAGTCATTTCATTAACTAACCTAATTTACATGTTAAAAAGACCATGTCATTTTCAGTTATTAACGATGGGGAGCAGTAACAGGAGGAATAGTGAGATGGTGTGAACAGCAAAGTAGAGATGGTTTTACTTTAGAATGGAGGAGTAATGGGTTGGAAATTCTAATGGTTTGCAGAAAAGGTGCTAACACTACCTTCTGAATTTAGCTGAGTTGAGGAATTTGGAAAAGCATCCTCTTGGTGCTATGTATGAAGCCATTTAAACCTATTTTGGTTAAGGTAAAGTGATGATGGACTCCTTCAACAAAGTGATAAAATAGGAAAGATTGTTTTCTGTAAAATAGGGGTTTCAAAGGCACAGCAAAAAGTTTGAGGGGACGAGACAGTAGAAAGTAGATAAAGGAGAAAAAACACAACACTAGGAGGGACTAGAGAGACACGATGATGTAGAAGGGTTAACATTTTGTAAGTCCCTCAAAGATGATAAAGGGTAACTGCTAGGAAAGTTTCCTAAATAATTAGCATCAAGTGTACACATAGAGTCAGTTCAGACTACAATTTATCAAAAGTTAATGAAATTACAGAAAGTACACAATATTGTGTGCACACTATATTTTATATAAACCTTTGTTTTTAATATCTTGTAATCTATGGGAAATAGCATTAAGATGTAGTGGTGTAGAGTGTGGGCTCCAGAAAGTCAGCCTCAATTTGATTTTCAACACCACCTCTTAATAGCTGTGTGCAACCTTGAGCAAACTAGCTTTCTTCTTTTTGCCTCTGTTTCATAAACTATGTAATGATGATGAAAATAGGATCTTTTACAAGGTGATTCTATTTAATGAGCCAGCACATGTAGAGTATTCCAAACCTGCCTGAAACATGCAAGTCCTCTCTAAATGTTTACCAGTGTAACTGCTATGATTTAGAACAACTTCAACCAGCATCTATATTTCAACACAATCAAACTACTTAGAGGGTGCTTTCAAATGTAGTTTTCTGTAATCAAAAATTTAAATTATGTTAAATATAGAAGTAAGCAATGAAATAGGAACTTTCAGGCTAACACCTGAAACACTTGAAATTAAGTTTATGATAACACTGAGTGTTATGTGTTAAAAATGTGGGAAGCATTTTTGAGATCTCTTAGCATATTGTTTCATCATTCTGATGATTAACGTGATAGGAAACATTTTAGAAATGATTTTTTGCTCTATCTGTCAAATTATTTGAGAAGCTCCAAGTATTGAAACAACTCTTGGTTAGAAATAGAGTCTTCCTTTTGATGTACTGTTAATTTCTAACTAATGTATAAGGAAAAAGGTATTTAAAGAAAGATGTGTGAAGGAAAATCAATGTTAATGAAGTAGGACAAAATATGCAAAATAAATATTAATGTATATTCAATATTCTGGTTAAATGATTTAAAGTGCAATATAAATTATTTTACTTCAAGTGTTTTTGCTCCCCACAATACCAATCATAGTTATGTCCAAAATGAAAATATCACTTTAACCACAGAAATTGCGAATATTTGTATTTTGATCTTTTGTTCCTCCCTTCCTTTTCTTTGTATTTATGTTTATTAGATATACATTTGTTTATTTGTATACAAGTTGGAACACATTTATCTACAACACTTAAACATATAAAACATATGTGACATTTACATATATGTATATCTATGCACATATATACACATACATATATGTATGTTCTTATACAGTAAATGGAACAGATTTCTTAATCTCTTAAGTTCTTAATAAACAAGAGAGTGGTTTCTAAATAGAGTGTTCTCATCTAACCCAATAAGTGAAACTATTTTCACTTTTTATCAAAGATTCTTATAATTAAGATGTTTTTCTGGAAAAAAATCAGATGGATGAATACAGCTTTATACATATAATTACTCATTAAAATGTGAAAAATACGAAGTAAAGATAAAGGCTTAGCATATTAGTAATGCCTGTTGTACACTTAGTACTATTCTTAGCACTTTATAAAAAATCAAAAATCTTGACCCTTTACTATAAATTTTCACACTCTAACTGGTTAGCAATAATTTCTTTTTAAAACGTAATTAATAAGTGTAAAAATGAGTACATAAATGATTAATTTTGCATTATATGGAAATAATCATGGTAATTTGGGTTTGGGGGGTTTATTTTTTTATTTTTTGGAATACTTGTTTTGAGAAGTAAATGTTGATCTAGGTCTTAAAGATCTCATTTGCATTAAGTTAAGATTTTCATTATGAATGGAAGTAAATCAAGTATCTTTCTTTTCTTGGTCCAAAAGTATTTCAATTCTACAAAGCTTAGTAACTACGTAAGCTAGCTACTGCAACTCGTTTAAGGTACATCACTTTGCATTTAATTGCCAAATTTATTTGGAATATAAAATTAAAATTGGTTCTCAGAAACCTTTTTCAAAATTATTTACTTTTCCTAGGTAACCCTAAACACCCTACATGTGACTGTGTAGCCTAATAGCCTGTTCAATCTCAGCTAGATTAGGGCCGATGCTTGCTTAGTCATTCCAGAAAGAATGAAGATGGCTCTCTAACAAGTAGAGTCTGAAGGTCAATCTCCAGGATAGCCTGAGGCAACAGGACATGTACACGTCCAGGGTATCTACTGTTGTTTCTCCAGGGACCCCAATAAATTGGCATTGCATTCTACTATTTTGGCAAAATAAGAAATGAGCTAGTTTTCTGAAGATCCACCCCTGTTCTGTCATTAGTATTCATAAACTTTGGCTTTGTAGGAAACTGCAAACCTTTTTGGCTTGAGATTCTTCCCTTTCCCCTCCCTGGATCTCCAGAAGATTGGCAACAGCGTTAACATTCCAGGGAAGCTGTGTCTCTGTGTTAAGGGGCACTCACATGGAAGGAAAATAAATTGTTCTAGCTTTTCATCTGTAACTAGACAGTCTTTTTAAATGCTTACAGTCAGGGAAACATGAATCAGCAAAACATGAAATTCTTGCATTTTTTTCACTTAAATTAATTGTAACCACTAGGAGCACTTTAAAAATGGATCAGATTGTATATTCACAATAAATTAAAGTTGATATTCTGCAGAATTATTACTTATGATTAAAATTTATGTTGATTGAAGAATACCACATAATAGGAATGTGCCCTAAAGATTTTATGATAGGCTATTAAATTATTTTTCAAAGAGATATTTGAAGTCATTAAAGTACATTTGGAAGGTTTATAAGTATTATAGGAAGAAAAGAGTTAAAATTTTTATATATTAAATTTTTAATATTTTACCAAAAATTCACCAAGGTCCTCTGAAAGTAACTAAACCATTTATATAACAAATTCTCTGGGTATTCATATATTTTACTCATAGAAAGAATTTATATTTTGACTGAAGCATGCTGAGAAGTTTTATAGAAAAATCCTATTTTTAAAAATGTCCTCTCCTTTATCACAGATTACAATGGTTACTCTACATGAATGACATTTTTCTTCTTTTGTCTTATGCCCTATTTTAAGACTAAAAATAGTATTCTAATGAGTATTTTTCTTCTATAATTTTTTCCTGCAAAAATTAGTTTTATTTATCTTCTTAAATTATAGATTGGCAGCTTTGTTACATGGACATATCGCGTAGTGGTAAAGTCTAGAGAAATCTTCCTCATACACCTATACAATACTGGATTTCACCTAATTTAATTCACCATTCTTTAGAAGGCCAAGAATTTAAATAAAAGCTGATTAGAACCAACATCATTGTTCTAAATTTTAAACAAAAGCATGTAATCAATTGCATTAAATATAAGTAGAAAAATGGTCAATTCAAGATAAAATTCAAGAATAATGTTTTTGAATCTATGTATTTACAAAAAAAAATCTGAAATATGATTCTACAGACAGCTAGATCCTACAGGCAATAATAGATAAAAGACAGCAAATATGAGAATTAAATAAAGATTGAAACTCAAATGATATAAAATATATACCATATAAAATACTAACTAAAAGAAGCCTGCATAGTCACATTAATGTCAATAAATATGGACTTTCAAATAATATAAAAAGAGATTTCAGTATTGAAGTTGGTGTGCTAGGTAAAGAAAAATTTTAAATGTTTGTGCATCTAACAACATACATTTAAAATATACATACAAAACTTAACAGAAGCAAAAGGAGAACAGAAAAGCCTCAATCATGGTAGAACATTTTATCTTACTTCTCTCCATACCTGATTGGACTAGAAGGTAAAATCTGTAAAGATAATAATCTGAGCAACGTGATAAATAAGCTTGGCCTCATTGATATGTATGGAGCACTTACTTTATTTCCCCAAATTGACCAAATGTAGGCCATATACAGAAAAACACTGTAATTGTCAAAGAAATGAAATCATACAGAATACATTTTCTTTTAACAGCAGTGTTCAGCTAGAAGTTAATACTGAAAATCAAAATTTTAAAAATAATAACTAAAATGTGCTAAATTTTTTGGAAAACAAGATAGACACTTCTAATTAACCCATTTGGCCACAAAATAATTCAAGTAAAAATAAGAAAAAATTTTTGGAATCTATTTTGAGATACTACATATCGACATGTGGAAGGCAGTTAAAGCCCAAGTTAGAGAGAAATTTATAGCTTTAAAAATATGTTTTAGAAAAAATAAAGGCTAAAAATCAATTATATAAGTATGTAGCTTAAGAACCTAGGGAAAAAGGGCAAATAAAACCTAAACTATATAGGAAAAAAAATGATGTTAGTAGAAGAAATTAATAAAATATTCTGGAATATTCAATAGAGAGGATAAACAAGGCCAAAAGTTGATATTGGGGGGAAATTAACATTGACAACTGTGTTGGATTAGTCACATAAACAAGTGAAAAGATGCAGATAAACAATAGCAGAACTCAAGAGTATATCACTACAGGTCCTATAGACAATCAAAGATAAGAGGATATTTTGAACAGAATTTATACTGATGAATCTAAAATTGTAGATGAAATGGACAAATTCCTAGAAAACACACTTCAAGTTAATTCAAGAAATAAAAAATTCAGGTGATGTTTCACATAGAATAAAGAATATCTTCAATTAAAAATCTTCTCTCACAAAGAAAACATCCCGACCAGATGGCTTCACCCATGAATTCTACAGTCATTTAAGGAAGGAATTATATCATCTATTAAAAGCTCTAACAAACCATTAAAAAGAAGAAGCACTTCCCAAGTTGTTTTATTAGGTGTGTTAGTCTTCTATTGCTGTGTAACAAATTGCTACAACCTTAATGGCTTAAAGTAACAATCTCAGTTTCTCAGAGTCTGGGAACATCTTAGATGAATCCTCTGCTTAGTGCTTAATGCACTGCAGTTAAGGTACCGGTGTGGCTGCTTTCTGATCTGGAGCTTAGGGTCTTCTTCTAAGCTCGTTTATTTCATAATTAGTTAATTAAATGAAACAACACAAAAATATGACTGCAGGAGATAGTTGGGTTTATTCCAGAAATGCTAGGTCTATATACTCATTGACTTAAGAAGTAATTTTTTTGTTTGGTTCTTCTGTGCATAAATTTAATTCAATAAACACATCACCAACATCCATGCATTATTGATACAAATTAGGATTTTATGTTAGTAGGCTTTTAAAATGTTTATAAGTGTCTTGAAGTTTTTACTTACAATTATGTTTTGTTTATTTTACGTTTGTTAATATTGGGACTACTATCTCTCTGCCTAAAAAAAGATCAGCATAAAATAGACTTTAAAAAAAAAAAATCTATATAATACAAAGTGTTATCACTCTGCCTCTTTCCTTTACATTTACATTATTTTCTCATGTTTTATTATTGTTTTTAATTTGAAGATCTTTTTTCTTCCTTCCTACTACTTTTCATTCTACAGATGATTTTGTTATTTTTTTTCCATTCCTTAAATACTTCAGTTGTTTTTTCCAATTTTTTTTTTTTTTTNGGAGCATGAGTCATGACAGTTAAATTAAGAAATATTCTCATATTTTTAGCTGATAACACAAAGTATATACACTTACACACATATATTTACTATATATGTTTATCATATCTATATTTAGTATGTATTGATATATACATATGTCATATTCAAAATATGCTAGTGAAATCGTTTGGCTGGCATTGTGACAGAAACAGGGAGCTTTGATTAAGAAAGGAAGGAGGTCAAGGAAGGCTTCTCTGAGGAAGTAATTTTCAGAAGGTAGACCATCTGAAGATCAGGGAGATCTAATAGCTGAAGAAATGCAGTGGGTTAAGTATTGTCCCCTCAAAATTTACATCTACCTAGAACCTCAGAATGTGACCTTATTTGGTAATATGGTCCTTATAGATGCAATTAGTTAATGATATTGAAATCATCCTGGATATAGGTTGGGTCCTATATCTAATGACTGGTGCAGGAGAATGCCATGTGAAATGGAGACAGAGATTGGAATGATACCTCTACAAGCTATGGAATGCCAAGGATTGCTAACAGCCACCAGAACCTTAGTGAAAGGCATGGAAGAGATGCTCTTTTGGAGTTTCTAAAAGGAAACAAAGCTACTGACAACTTGGTTTTGACATCTGGGATCCAGTACTGGCATTTGTGGTAGTTTGTTACAGCATCCCTAGGATACTAAGACAAGGAACAAAGGATCTAACTGTGACAGAAATGTAAGCTAAAGGTGAAGTGACATAAAATGGAATTGGAATGAGAGGCAACAGCTAATCATTCTAGGTTCTGTAGGAGTCTGGATTTTATTCCAAGTACTATGGAAAATGATATGAAAGTTTTATGTGAGGGAATTACATGGCAAGATTTATATTTTAAAAATATTATACTGGTTGCTCTTAAAAATTAAGTGAAATAGAACAAGGACCGAAGCAAAAAGAATCTGGTAAAGGGCTAGGCTAATACAGGAGTCCAGGTAAGAAATGGTGGCAGTTCGGTTTAGGGCCATAGCAGTAGGGAAATGAATTGGGTTGAGATATATTATGAAGTTAGAATTGAAGACTTGCTTATGGATTCAATTTGTTTATTGAGAAAAAATTAAAGATGGCTCCTAAGTCTAGGAAACTACTGGATGGATGCCCATGACATTTGCCAAAACAGGGAACATAAGAAAGAGATTTGGGTGGGGTTGGGAGTGGGAAAAAAAGGGGAATATTCTTTCGTTTGGTGTGTATGAATTCTTCATATGGATTGAGATATAAATTTCAGGGATAACAGTATGTAAATAATACCTAATGGTATGGGAATGGTGAGACCATCTAAAGAGAGGGAGAGTAGAAAGAGAGGAAGAGGGAAATCTAAGACCAAACCAACACTGAAGCAAATTAGAAGAAAAATGTGCAGCAAAGGACACTAAATACGTAGCTGTGAGAAAAAGAATGTATGAATCTCATATAAGGAAAAATAGGGAAGTGGGGAGCCACGTTCTATTGCCCACAGTAATTGATACAATTGATTTATTTTTACATAAATGAGGATTCATTAGTCAAATGACTGCATTCGGGACTTTTTACCTAATATCTTAGGAAAATTTTTCTCAGCAATACATTCTCAGTAGCTCTCTGACATTTCTGTGTCTTTAGTCTTTATGTTTTTTTTTCTTTTTTTTACTATGTAAGACGAGATAGAAGTGGAGTTCTGAAGCAAATTGCTAATGATAATTTGGTAAGGCCACAATTCTAGTTCAAACTGCTTCTTATAGCATCATGAGCAGAAGGCCTCAGTGGCATTCTGTTTTAAATTTTGTAGCCAGTTTAGTATGGGTTTTTAAAAACAGTATTTATATGTAAAATTCAAGTGAAGAGTAAAGAAGGCTATAAACAAATAGCTAGTTTCAAATTTGGCTCATCAAGGTAGAATTGGTCTTTCCACAGTCATCCCACTTTTAGACTCATAGAAATGTAGAACTAGAAATAACCTTACAGACTGTATAACTGTACATCTTACTTTACAAATAAAGAAATCAAGGTTCAGAAAGACCAAATATCCTGCCTATATATCTTGTTATTGGCAGAAATGGAATTAAGGTAACTGATTTTCTTTTGGCTGGTCAAAACTGTTAACTGTGGAAACTTCTCTTTGAAATTAATCCAAAAGGAGATGCTGTCTTCAAAAAGCAATAATATGAGGGAAGGAACAAAACAGATATTTATTGAATACTATGGTTGTGGGAAAGAAGAATGAAGTCATAATGAATGACCCAAGAGTTTAATTCCAATTTTATCACTTATTAGCTCTTTGATTTTAGACAAGCCACTTATTCTCACAGAGCATTAGTTTTCTCATCTATAAAAATAAACCTGCATTTCACTGTTATGTGAGGATTTGTGATAATCCTTTGGTAACTATAATTAAGACTGAGACTTTTATAGCCTTCAGTCATAATACCACTGAAGTAACAAAGTTTTGAATCATTACATCAGAAGCTGACCTTCAGAGAAACAGTCAAGTAGAGGAAAAGAGAGAGAGTAATAAGAAAAGAAAATGAAAAAAGAAAATAGCATGTTTAAGTTCTGGTCATATTAATATAGTACAATATAGATACATTGACCTTCAACTATTGACTCAAATTAAAAAAAAAACAAAAACCTTTTTGTCAGTGTTTCTGCCTGCAGCAAGAATAAATCTCTGTTTTACATCTTAATAGATTACAGTTTTTCTGTCTCTCTTGGTTTTTACCCATGTTACTGTTCTCATTTCTCTCCCAGAACTTAAACCTTTGGATATTCCTTTTCCTTCCAGAAGTCTCTTCCTCTCCATTAACTCTATTTTCCTTGCTTTTAATGTCCCCTATGCTGAAGACCCTCTTATGAAACTATATTATCTTCCCAGTTGGGGTCTAGAGCTTTTCTATATAACCAGATTCCTCAAATTAGTACATTATATCTCCTACTACAGTCTCTCAACTATGATTCTTTCCATTTTATGTGAAAAGATTTTTAACCTCCATCTAAAACAGAATGCTTGAAAATTATATCTGTATATGTAATAATTGAATCCAGTGACCTAATTTCATTCTTCACTTCTCTTGCCCTCTCAGTAGCATTTAAAACTGTTCTGTTTCTGCCTGGAGACTCCTTTCTCCCACTGTACTCAGTGAGCATGTCTTAAAATTCAGTATTTGGTCATATGCTTCTCTCTGTTCATAGCTACATTTTTACAGTGGTCAGGAATGATCATAGCTTCCACTGCAGGTAGCTAAATCTAAAATCTCTGGCTTCAGACGAAATGTTTCTTTGGATTCTTAATCTCCCACTTGCAATTAAGGAGAAAAAAAATTGATTATTTGAAAAATATTGCATAGGTTTCTAAACTTAAATCCCTGCCTGCCCTGCAACCTTAGCAATAATTTCTGAATGCTTAATCTAGTTTTCTCTCTCTAAATTATACATTTAATTTCATTCTCCTGCTCAAGAACATTCTCTCTCTTATTTCTTATAGGATATAAGTCTATACATGGTAGATTTGCTCTTATATATTAGGTATTTTATTTGAAAGCCATAAGAAAAAAAATAGTTAAATTATTTTTTAAAAAATCCTTTAGGAGGAAGAGATGTTAAAGACTGATAGTATAAGTTATCCAATATATTTAATTGTTTTCCTCGGGTACAATAAAGAAAGAGTAAAATCCATGTTTTAAAGAATATACAGTTTGATTAGTTTTGAAAAATGTATACAGTAATTTAATTACCATGACAATCAATATATGGAACATTCCCATGGCCCTAAAAATTTCTCTGGACCTTTTTTTGCAGTTAGAGTATACTGATACTAATACCATAGCAAACATTGATCTACTTTTTATTATGATAGTATTGACAATTGGGAAATTTCGTATTAAAGGAATCACACAATATGACTTATTTCACTTAGCATAATACTTTTGAGATTCTTCAATGGTTTTGCATGTATCAGCAGTGTAAAATAGTTCATCTTTTTCTTGAACAGTTTTCTATTATATAGATATACCACAGTTTGTTTATCTGTTTGCCATTTGATGGATATTAAGGCCATTTCTAGTTTTCAACTATTATGAACAGATCTGCTCTGAATATTAAAAATATATATTAAAATCTATTGAGCAGATACCTAAAAGTAGAATTTCTATATTTTCTGATGACTGTATCTTTATAAGAAAATGGCAGACTGTTTTCCAAAATGGAATGTCATTTGACGTCATCAACAATAATGTATGAGAATTCTAAATTGCTCCATAACCTCATCAGCACTTGGTATTGTCACTCCTAATTTTAGTCATTGTAGTGGATATGTTATATCTTATTCAGTTTGTACTTTCCATTTCCTGTTAAGTAACGATATTGAGCATGTGGTCATGCATTTACTGGCTATCTGTATGCCCATTAAAGTTACTTTTTAATCTTCTTGTTATGGAGGTTTCAGAGTTTTTTATGTAGTGAATAGACAAATCCATTATCAGATATGTGTTTTAGAAATATTTTATCTGAATCTGTTGCATATGTTTTTATTTATTCTCACACTGCCTTTCAAAGAGCAGACAATTTTAATTTTGATCAAGTCCAGTTTATTTTTTCCCTGTTTTTGAGGCCTATATAGTTTTTCTTTAAGTAAAGGTGACAGATACTTTTTTCCTGCTTTTTCTTTTAGAATCTATGAATTTAGCACTGACATTTAGACGTATGATCTGTCAATTATTAATTTTTTATATGGCATGTAAATATTCATTTTTTTCTCATAGGGTTATCCATTTGTTCTAGTTCTATTTCTTTAAAAAACTATCATTTCTCCCTTAAATTGCCATAGTAATTCTGCCAAAATCAAGTGACCAAATATGTTTCAGTCTGTTTTGATTCTTATTTTTTCCATTGATCTAAAAGTCTATCTATTTGCTAATACTGAAGAGTCATGATTACATCAATTTTATACTAATACTTGAAAGATCTACAATTTTTTCATATTGTTTTACTTAATAAAACTCTTCATGTTCTGAGTAAATTTTAGAATCAGCTTGTCAATTTCTACATAAACAAAAAAGAGAAAAAAACCTGCATGAGAGCCACTGAGATTGCATTGGATATATAAATCAGTTTTTGGAGAAGTGATGTAGCCATATTTAATCTTCTGATCTGTGATTATGGAATATTCCCCCATTTATTTAAAATTATCTCAAAATTGTTTTAATATTTTAATGTCCAATTTTTATTGATAGCATATAGACTTACTATAGATATTTATAATCTTGTATTCTGCAATCTTACTGTATATACTTATTAGTTCTAATAGCTTCTTTTACATAAATGTATGTCCTCTATGAAATATTCTACTTTGTTGCATTTCATGTCATTTTAATAACTTTCCCCTTTCAAACTAAGCAAGTTTTTTTATATTCCTAGTTTGCTAAAAGTTCTTTCGTGTGTATGAATTGGCTTTAATTTTATTAACTTGTCTTTCTGGCCTTTTATTGACTGAGAAAATAATGTGAGTTTTCTTTTCTAGTAAATTGTATATATTGATTTCAGTTGTTGAAATAACGTTACTCCATTACTAAAACATAATGGGTCATGAGGTATTATACTTTTTATATAATTCTGGATAAAAGTATTTTCTTCATTTATAGAATTCTGGATAGAGTTGTTTTCTTTTCTTTTTTTTTTTGTTAAGTGTTGCTCCATTGTCTTCTACCTATCAGTGCTTCCTACAGAAGCCTTCTTTAATTTTTAATCATTGTATCATTGTTCCTTGTTTTTTCTTGATGACATCTTCAAGATTTTTTCTGTATATCTGGGTTTTAATAGTTTTGCTATGATTTTCCTGCTTATGCTTTTCCTCTTCTCATTCTTAGAATTCTCTGAACTTTTTGAATATATGAATTGTCTTTTCTCATTATTTTTTGAAAATTTATTTGTATATAAGACCATTTGATACTGTTTTACAGCTTTTGGATGTTCTGTTTTCTGTTTTTCCTTTTTTTTTTTCTGAATGTGTTTCAGTGTGGATAACTTCTATACACCTATTTCCAGGTTCGCTGATTTTTCCTTTACTATGTCTAGTCTACTACTAAGTCCAGTCAAGGGAATGCTTAAATCTCTGATAATTTTTCTTTTCTAGTATTTGTATTTGATTCTTGTATTTATAGTTTCCAAATTAGTGTTGAAATTTCCCATTTGTTTATACGTGGTGTCCACTTTTTTTTTACTAGTTCCTGCAAAATATCAATAATTGCTAATTTAAAATCTCTGCCTGAAAGAATCATGATCTTGAATTTCTGTGTTTCTGGTTCTGTGGACTCGTCTCTGCCTGAAAAGGTCATCATCTTGAATTTTTATGTTTCTGGTTCTATGGACTCTTTCATTGCTTTACACTAGGACCTTTTTCCTTCCTCCTTTCCTCCCTGCCTCTCTCCTCCCTCCCTTCATCTCCCTCTCTTCCTTCTCTCATTCCTTCCCTCCTTCCTTCCATATTAAACATTGCATTGGCGAAAAAACACAGAGGACACTGCGGTAAATATTTATATTCCTAAATGTCCACTCCCCTTTATCTAGCAGGCCAGTAACTTGGAGCTTGAGTTAGCAGAAAGTAGTTGAGCTTGATTTGGGCTTTAGTGTCACTATGGACACATTCAGTGCAACACGGGCTTAAAATTCTTCCATTTATGGACTGCAACGATGTTGTAATTTGCATGAGTATTGGAATGTCAGAGGGTTTTTCTAAATGTTCCTGGCCCATTTTTAACTTTCAGAAGTCTCTTCATGTCTGTGTGAAAAGGGGAGTGGGGGCTTTCTCTTTGCATTCTTGTGCCTTCCCTAGCAATAGACTATTGTGGCTTGCTACTTATTGCAAGTCTCATGGTGGGAGGAAGAGGAAGGGAAGACTGAGACTTGATCGTTCTACTCCTCCAGTCCCAGTGTTACGGTAGCTCTCTGCACCAAACCTCAGCACTGGGTCTTTCTTCATTTCCCTTCCTCTTCTCTAGAGGGTCTAGGGTGCATCTAGGGTGTAATCAATTTATTTAGTCCTCTAAGACAGCTGATCCCTGCCTTGAAGGGTTTGATGTTTCTACAGGCTGATTTCCTGCCTTTCCTCTGCAGCAATATACTACATCATTGTAGATTTCTGAGATTAAGTAAGTGTCTTGCTCTTCTCTCAGTAGCAGATGGGTTTTCCTCCTATACAGTGTCAGTTGAGGAGGGCTTCTATGCCTCTCTTAATGGCAGCTGACCTTGGCCTGGGAGGAAAGTATAAGAATGTCCCCTGTCCCTTTGCCAAGCACAGCCAGTCTTTGCCTGAGTCTTGTGGAAGGGATTCCTGTCTCTCTCCTATAGGCAGATGGCTTTGGTTATCAAAGCAGTACTAAATGTTGGATGCTAGACAGGATCTTGCCCTTCCCCTAGTAGCAGATTGTCTTGTTCTCTTTTTCTGCCTATCTCTAGGAGCAGTTGAGCCCATCTTGTAAAAGAGCTGGTGGCCAAGGAGGTGCAGGCTCCCCTGGAATGGCGCCCTCAGGAATTCTGAGTTCTCATGATAGCCCATGCTAGGTCTTAAGAATTTTAAAAATGTTAGTTGCTTTCCTCCTACCCACATTTATGGCTGCTTTCACTCTGCTCCATGTTCTGCTGATAATTAAATAGTTTGTGTGTCCTGTCTTTCCTCAGAGGAGCTTGTCAACCTTTGGAATTTTGTTCACCTCAGAGGGATCTCTTAAGTATTCAGCTTTCTGTATGTTTAAAAAATAATAATATTTGTCTAGATTACCTAGCTCTTGCTCATTTTTTAGCCTGGAAGCAATATTCACTTCATAATTTTTTACATTGTAACTGGAAATAGAGCTCTCATCTATTTTTTTTTTCAGTATTGGTACATATGATTTTTCCCTTAGTTGGTTACCAGAGAAATAATTTGGCTTGTCCTGATGGGTGGTGTAAGTAAATAGTGTAAAATTCTGAACATTAAGTTGGGCCTCAGCAGGGTGAAATGTAACACTCTAAGAGTCTTGAAGGAACTAATGTACTGCACACTCAGGAAATATAATATCTGAAAAATATGATTAGTAAAATTAATATCACTATTCAATTTCTTTTTTTTAATTCTTTCTATTCTTTCTTTCTCCGTTCTTCATCCCACCCCTTCCCGTCCTTCCATTTCATCCATTCCTTCTTTCTCTTCATTCTCTTCCTTCCTACTCTTCCTCTTTCCCTCTTTCCTTATTTCCTTTCCCTTTTTAATTCCTGAATTCAGGTTAATAAAGCATACTTAGTATATGAGTCCTCTGTACTTAGCTTAATATTAGAAGGTTTAAATATAGTTTTTCTGTGTTATATTCTAGCTTTCCTTTATTTCCAGAGAATAACTTCTGTTTCAGTCAAAATTTTCTTTTTACTGTTCCTCAACTCTGTGTTTTTGTTTATGGCTGCAATGTATTTTCCTATTCAGTTGTTAACCCTGATCTTTTAAAACCTCTAAATTCTTAATAACTGAAAATTGCTACCAAAATGTTTTGTGCTTTTAGGATTAAAAAAATAGAAATCAAACAAAAATAAATTTTCAGTATGCATTTTCACTGACCGTTTGGCCACTTAAAATCATGCTGAATTTGTATCATCATTGAACACTGTGCTAATATAGAACAAAAATGCTTCCTGTTGTAATTTTTAAATAAAGAGCACCACCTTGTGGGAACACATGCTTAACTATGTTATATCAAATGGAAAACAAATATTAACAGAATAGTGTCTTAAATTACTTATAGTTTATTTAAAATTATTGAGTGTAGAAAGAAAGCATCATACTACTTCTAAAGAAAGAACTAAAAAGATAGAAAATAGAATTTGAAAATCTTGTCAAGTTTTCATGTTATGACTCAATAAAAGTCCTCTGCAAAACTGTACTTGCTAGTGATTTTTTATATAACTATTATTTATCTTATAACTAATATTTAGCTTAAAATAACAGAGTTATAAGGAACTATTGGTATGACCTAATCCAGAAAAGCTTTATTTTTTTGAAAAAAAGGAATCCAAATTTAAGTGAATATATTCAGTGTATTCACCAACTTACGTATAACCAGTGATGGGACAGGTATATTCATGTAAACATGGTTTCTGTTTGCCTGAGTTTTCATTGATTTTCAGACAGTACACTATAGTAATGCATCATTGACCTATATCAAGGAACAGATTATTTAGCAAAAGTAAGTTTTATCATAATGTAAAATGTATAATACAGTACACTACTGTTTCCTTAAAAATGATTATTTATATAGAATCTTTCTATGGTGTATTATCTGTTTTTTTAACAGCATATGTTTAATGCACATAATATTTCATGGAATTTAATTCGAAAATATCCTTGACATTTTTGTTGGCTAAAGTGTTGGTTCTTCAAATGTTTCACATTTGACATCAATTCATCTCAGTTAGCTATTAAAAATTGGGGAAAAATTTATTGCTATTCCTCTTTTAATGGAAAACCCAGTACTAGAAAGCATCCCTCTCCCAATCAGAAAAAGAACAGTGATTTTAACTCTTTCAAAATCACTCTATGCTTTAGAATGCCAAATTACTTTACTACTTGCAGATGTCAAGTCATATCACTCTTCTATGTCAAAATTGCACAATAATAAAATCTTTTATAATCAAATTATATATTTTTTTAAACGGGATTTTGTTGAGCCAGATTTTGGTAATCTACCTTCGGGTGACTCCAAATTTAGTTACTCAGCCTAAGAAACCATCTCACTGTCACATCATCCAACCTACATATCCTTACTTTTTCCTAAGGGGCATAACTGAGATAATCCTGCCCAACAGGATTGTTTGGTTATAACAATATTTCTCTCTCTATTTTTGTGGCCAAATGTAGTTCAAATGAACTTTCTACTTCGACTTACTTTCATTGATAATGAAAAGTAAGTCTCGCTCTGTCACCCAGGCTGGAGCGCAGTGGTACGATCTTGGCTCATTGCAACCTCTGCCTCCTGGGTTAAAGCCGTTCTCCTGCCTCAACCTCCCCAAGTAGCTGGGATTACAGGTACTCACAACTACGCCCAGCTAATTTTTTTTTTTTCGTATTTTTAGTAGAGACAGGGTTTCACCATGTTGGTCAGACTGGTCTGGGTCTCCTGACTTTGTGATCCACCCACCTCGGCCCCGCAAACTGCTGGGATTACAGGCGTGAGACACCACGCCTGGCTGTTAACTTATTTTAACTAAGTGACTCAGTTAATGAGAAATAATAAAATTTATGTGGTTAAATATTTGCAGTAATGTTTACCTAGATTGAAATCCATTCCAGACTATTAAATATTTAACACCTATTATATATTTCAAAATAGCTGGAAGAAAATATTTGATATGTTTCCAACAGAAAGAAGTAAGTGTTTGAGGTTATGGATAACCTTAATTACCCTGATTTGATAATTACACATTGTGTACATGTATAAAAATATCACATGTATCCTATAAATATGTACAATTATGTATCAATAAGAATCTATTTTATTTCATCACCAATTTCCTTCCCTAACAACTGGCCTTATGCAAACCACTTAATTTTTTTAAGGTCTCATGTGTTTCTTCATTTGAAAAAAAAAAAAAAAAAAAAAAAAAAAAAAAAAAAAAAAAAAAACTGGAAATGATTATTGCTACCTCATTGAATAATTGAGAGACTGTGAAACAGTACAAGCAAAATGAATAACTAGGTACTTGATGTGGTAGAGGCTCAAAATGGCATGAGTTTATTACTTGTAGGATTCACATTTTCTTGGTAGTATTATGAATAGTATCCTTGTTATAATGAAAACACATCTCAGAAGAGAAAACTCACTTGAATTTAATTGTTTTGGACAAAGTTTAATTGCACTGTCAGTGGAAATGGATGATGGAGCACTAGAAAATTTAAACTGGAATTTAGATAGAAGTCACTGATAAAGATCTCTATATCAAGGTGTTAATTGAAAATGTGAGAATAAAGAAAATCTGGAGCAAAAGTCTGTGCAAGGAAAAGAACAAGCAACCAAAGCTAAATATTGAGAAATTTTGAAGATTAAATTATGAATAATCAGCAAGTGTAATTAGATATGTAGGATGAGATGGTGTTTTGTTTTTGTTTGTCTTTCTGGCACTGAGTTTTGGCTCATTCTCTTTCCAGCCACTCCCATCATCACCAACTATTAGAAACCTATTCCTCTGCAGACTTATTCTGCATCCCCTGCTTTCTATGTTTGATTATTTCAGTCCAATGTATAGTATAGGTAAAGAACTTTTCAGAGAGTATTTTAATTGAATAACAGTAAGATGCAAGATTCATAATATAAATCACTACACAATTTTATGATAATCTTTCTAATATTACATAGACATTAAATTTAGATATATCCACATGTTTATGTATAAGCATATTCACATTTAAGGGTCATTAAATATAACTAAGTTTTCCCTAACTTCAAATATTTCAAAAACTAACATTCTTTTCTCATAGGTGAATATAAACTTAGTACTACCAGATATAAATCATAATTAAATTGCAATTTATATAAGAAATTTTGGCATCATCTGCCACCTTCAAAAGCAAACTTATGTTCGTTTTGTTAAGGTGATGTGTTTTGCTTCTTAAATGGAGATTCTTTCCTGTATGGCTCACCATAGGACAGAGGTTGTCTAGATTATCAACAACTTTGCCCTAATTTATATAATTTAGTATTGTGATATCAGTGTGAATTCTACAGTGAAATATTATACCATTTTTTCAGTTATGTTCAAAAGACATTGATTTAGCATATATTATGTGAAAGATGATAATCAATTAGGAAAACATTTATAAATTTTATGTAAAACACATACATCTCAGCTTTCCTTATTTAAATCCAAAAAATATTTCACCTGTTGTAACTGCATAATACGTTATATTTTATTGCTGACTTTAGGAATACTATAATTTTTTTTAACTGAGGAGATATTCTTTGTAATTGTGGTTAAAAAGAATGTGTGTGTTTGAGTCATGCTGGAGGTGGGAAGGAATGTGGGTGGTTGTGTTTTATTTTTCTAGGCTGTGGGTGGTATTTTGATATACTGGGGATATTTCTAGGCTTGCGAGTGAATGTTCTATTGTAGTTTCTGTTTTCTTTAGTCAGAGATGTGCTGAATGTTGTTTTTCTTGCAGATGGTATTTGGAAATTTGATCCAGAGCAACATGTTTAAAAAAAAAAAAGTAGGGGGGAATTTATACTAGTTAAGCATACTCCTACACTACTCATCTGGTAGTTGTTATTGCTTTTCTAGTTTTATCTTGTTTCTTCATGAGAGAGATAATGAGTGAGGAACAAGACTGTTAGCTTTCATATTTGACATACTATAGGCTTTTGACAATTCCCTTAGTAACAAGTACTTCCCTCAAAGGAAGGAAGAGAAAAGTGACTGGACATTAGATAAGAAATATGGAAAGAAAGTTCTGAAGTATATTAAAGTGGGAAAGAAAATTTATGGCAAAACAAAAAAATCTGAAATTACAGTCTCTGTTTTACCATACTAGGTATAGGACCCAAAGAAATCCTTATGTACATATCCCAAATTTATAAAGTGATTGTATTGCATTCATCTTATATATATCAAGTAAACAATATCGCTTCAAGATTCATCCTCAACTCTCTACTTCTTGGTCTTCATAAAAATCACCTAACTTATGGCTGTATGTATAGCTATAATAATTATCAATTACTAGGAAGATAAATTTATCCTTTATCTGTAAGTACTTCAATTATTTATTCCTTAGGTTTTTTCTGAACTCTAGATCCACTTTACTTGGATGTCACAAAAGACCTTGAAGTACAAATTAATTACTACCCTCATTTTTCTCCTATATTCTATATTTTGGTAAATAGTTCTACCATCCAGTCAGATGATCTTGAGTAGATTTTCAAGTCATAAAGAGTAAGGATGAGAAGAATTGATACTGAAATTAGGAAATTTTCTAAGAGTTAAAATAATAGTAAATGACAATAAGTGACTAGAGAGGAAAGGGAAAAGGATGAGATGACAAGGAGAAGAAAGAATAATGAGGAATAAAAAGTGATGATGTGAATTTCAAACAGAGGATATTTGAAGCAAGAACTAGGAAAAATAGTCTGGTAATATGGAAAAATAATACATTTTCTTTTTTTGTGACTGAGCAAAAGATAGTATAGCTCAGAGCGAGTAAGCATTTTTTCAACATATCTCATTTACAATCTATAGGTATACCTTTTAAAGATATACATTTTCTTTGTTTTCAACAAAACTAAATAATTTGAAACTAAATAATTTGAGCAAAGGTAGTTTGACGGTTTTGAGGTATCTTAATAAATTTTATTCTACCCAGCACTTTGGGAGGCTGAGGCGGGTGGATCGCCTGAGGTCAGGAGTTTGAGACCAGCTTGGCATACATAGTAAAACACCATATCTACTAAAAATACTAAAATTAGCTGTGTGTGGTGATGCATGCCTGTAATCCCAACTACTCAGGAGGCTGAGGCACAAGAATGGCTTGAACCTGGGAGGCAGAGGTTGCAGTGAGCAGAGATTGCACCACTGCACTCCAGCCTGGGCTACAGAACAAGACCCTGTCTCAAAACAAAATCGCATTCTAAAGATTTGGAAAATCATCTTGTGAGCTGTTTCTTCTCCTTGATTTTTTCTTTTAATATCAGAGAGTTATAAATGATACAATCAGATTTATGTTTGTATCAGGGTAAAAGATTATTTGGTAATATATTTGCAGATTATTTCACATTCAACAGTCAGTATCACTTTTGGCTGAAACAGGAAGAAAAAGTAAAAAACATAGAAATCTAAGTAGGTATACAGATTAATAGTAAAATGTTTTGCATAAATAAATGCTAATGAAAGGCATCTTTGTTTCTAAAATTCAAACATTTCGTGTGCGTGTGTGTGTGTGTGTGTGTGTGTGTGAGAGAGAGAGAGAGAGAGAGAGAGAGAGAGAGGAAGAGAGAGAGTTTGTATTTTCCCAAAATGGCCACAGTAGTATCTCTTATTTCACATGTTCTTCTTAAAATGTGACTTTGATACTCCTTCCAACTTGATCTGAGAACTTGCGATATTGGCAGAAATGATGCTAGGAGACTTCCAAGGCTAAGTCATAGGCAATCTAGCTTCTACTTGGCTCTTTTTCTTTTTTCTTTCTTTTTTTTGAGGGAGCTCAAACTGACATGTACAAAGAAGCTGCATGGATAAGTCAGCTGTGGTACCGTTCCAGCTGACAGCAGGGCTGGAGGCCCAGATGAAAGCCAGCAGCAGCCACCACACATCTGAATAAAGACACCTCCAGATAATTTCAGCTGCCAGGTCTGAGGTCATTTCATGTCTTCCTGGTTGAGGCTATACACATCAGGTGTGAGGTCATTTTATGATTTCCTGGTTGAGGTTACAGACATCCTTGCACAAAGGTAAGATATAACCACTGTGATCTCCCAAGATTCTTGACCCAAAGAATCCACAAACTTAATAAAATTATTTTCTGTCCCATATTTTAATACAACTATAGTAACTGAAACAGTGAGTGTGTGTATATATTCATTTAATAGAATAATGTGCATATTGATGAGTGACAGCTCATATATTTTTGAAATCAAAGCAACACATTTATTAAGTATACTGCCTAAAATGCAGAAATTTATAAAGTAAGTCAGTAAATTTCAGGAGAGTCTCACTCTAAAGTGTGCCCATCTTGATTTACATTTGGTAGATGGGCAGTAGAGATTCTAGAGGAAAAGAGGGCATTTCAATAGATTTTCTATTTGAAATCCATTAGAATAAAATTCAAACATTTTCATAGTTGCTCCCATTGTTTCATATCAGAAGGTCTGAGCTAATCATGCAGCAATAAAATCCTAATGTTGTATCACAGTCTGAGAAGGCAAGCAAGATGTTTTAAAATAATGTCTCCTAGTACTTATTAATGATAATGAAGATATATTGGTAGTTAGAGCTATTATGTAGTGTTCTTTGATAAAGACAATATTTAGGGCAAAATTTAAAGGACACATTACCCATACTATTGGGAAATAACAAAATAAGGAAATTTGAAACATCAGAAAAGAAGAAAAAACAAGCAAGGAGAAAATATGGGTAAATAATACAGACTTTTCGTCACCTCTGGATTTTTCAGAATTATGTTTAATGGTTGAAGCAAAAGTGATTACAGTGCCTAATGAAGTTCTCAAAACCAATTTTGATAATCAAACTTATAATGTGCAGCATTGTTCCTTCAAAGAAAATGATTCCACTTTTCACAAGAGGTCAGTACAGAAGCCGCTGGGGTAATGAACTGATTTTAAGCACACAGAATTAATGTTTAAGACATGAGAAAAATTCACTTGCAGGAAGATACTGGCAGACTTTCCAACTCTGCAGAATACCAAAGTTACAACTGGATTGGGATGCTTCATCAGTTCAACCAAAGGCCAGAAACGTGCTCTGTGCTGTAAAGAATACAAAATGAAAAAGCTTAAACGTTTTTTTCATTCCACAAAATAAGCTTATAGAAATCATTCTGGTTTTATAAAAAATAGGATTAGTCATTTGAAGCAGGAACATTTTGAGAAAGAATGAAGGGGACTTCTTGCCTTATCCACATTTTTAAATCCTTAGCTGCAAAATTCATATTGCAAGCTACAAAAAGATGCCAACCTTGAACCTAACCAATTATACAGAGCAGCCCATAAGAACAAAACTTGCTATTGCAGCTTTACAGACATTTCTGGAAATGCAAGAAGTTCTTTTATATGGATCTATATTTGATGAGGCAGGTGAATGCAGTAAAAAATGCATTGCTGGAAAAAAGTAATGTAACATTTTCTAAGCCATTACAAAGTTAACACTGGTTTCATAAAAGAGAGTGCTTTTGAATAGCTGTTTTACCTCCAAGCATTGCCAAAGCATTGTCTGGCAGAGTTTTAAGTACCTGATCCTTTCATTTTTGGCATATATTCTCTTGAGCTCCTAATATAAATATAAGCAACATCTCTATTACCCACCTTCCTCTCCCTCCTGCTCCAAACACAAAACAAACAAACAAAAAGTACCTTAAATACCATTCTAGTGAGGAATTATGGCTAATTTTATATTCTCCTATCTTGTCTAATATTCTCCATTTAATTTCATTGTCTACTTATATTTCATTATACAATTTTCATCTATATAAATGTGATCCTTAGCTTCTTTCCTTTGCTCATAAAATTTCTCCTGCCTAAAATGTTCTATTTCTGTATCTAACTTACCTTTCTCTGCCTGGTAAGCTCCTCTTTAACTTTAAAGGACCAGTTTAGAAGTTGCCTCTTTGGATATATTTTTTTTTTTTTTGCTGTCCTGCCTAGCCTAGTCATGATTATAGTGTTGTTGTCTTCTTGCCTAGGTCCCCAGGTGATCTCCAGAATATGTTGTATCCCATTGTTTGCATGTCTGCCTCCCAACACCATTGTCAGCAACTAAATGGTGGGGACAATGAGAAATTTATCACCAAATCTCTACTACCTATCCCAGTACCTAGCACATGACCCCAGCATGTGTTTCATTAAATATTTCATAAGGTAAAATAAACCTTTTTCTGTCTAATCATCCCTAAGCCTTTCTACAGGCTACTCTTGTATCTTTTGGATAAGAAAGAGAAATTCCAGATGTTTTCAAACTGTATGAGATTGTAAAATATTTTCTTTTCCAATAGCTTCATTAAGATGGAAGGACATTATAATAAAAATAGCCACAGTCACAGATTTTGAAGTCGGACAGAAGCCTGAGCACAAGTGCCACATTCATCATTTACTAGACGTGATTATGATCAAGTTTTTACTACATCAAAAGGGTGGGCATGAATATTAAATATGATAATCCAAGTGGATATAATGCAGAGTGACTCCACAGACAGTAATCATTACTTTTCCTAGTCAGGCAGAAACTAAGCTGAGATTGCAGTTTGGACTCCAATGCCACTGAAAATCAGTGTACCAAGAACTATACTAGAGCCCTTTCAGAATGCAGGGTCCACATGACTGGGAACAGAAGAGTACAGAAGCTCAGAGTATCTATGGCTACGTAAATCCCCTCAAGACACAGAAGATTGCCTTTGCCAGTTAAAGCGGGACCCGTATACACATTATGGTTTGATTCTTTGGCTCAGACACTAAAAAAGCTACTGCATTTGTAGCTTGCATATTTCCTTTCTTATCTATGGCAGAGGTGACAATTTAAACATATCGTGTAATTCCTATCATGAGTTAAAGAAAGTTAATGATAAAGCAAGAAAATTGGAAAGGCGAAGAGGGCAAGAATGAAGCAGCAAAGAATTTCAGCTCAATACAGAGTTTTCCCCTCATTCAAACTATTATGTTTGTGTATTGACTTGATCTCTTTGCAAACTACTTTTGCATTTTAAGAATTTTAATGCAATATACACTTGAAAATTTCTAGATAGGAGATGATATTTTGTGTTTCTCAATATTTACATCGTATATATTTATACGTATACATATATAGTAGGATTTATTATATACTTTTCAAATGATGTAAGAATGATTTTTAAGGGAAATTGAATAATTTCATCTGATGGAATAAAAAAAATTAGCATTGCCAAATATTTATAGGATGATTTGGGGTGAGGTCTGTGATTACTCTAATGAAAAAATAGACAACTGTAGTTTATGAGGCAGTTTATTTCTTTACCTTCCTTTTATGTTGAGAGCATTTCATGGCCTACAAAACACTTAAAATTATAAAACACAAACCAATTCTCACATCTGCATTTTCTGCTAATGAATATTTTCTAGAGTTGTATTTTTGTAAGACATCTATTTAAAAATACCTGGCCTTTGTATATGTTAATTGTTTATAAAAGTAAAATATGTAGAATAAGTGAACATAGTATATTTCCTCAAGAACTGACACAAATGCTATACTCTTAATACATATTTGATTTGTCCTTAACATTATCGATATTAGTAGCTAACACGTACTAAATAGTTGTTGTGTGCCAGATGCTATGCCAAGTCACTAAAGGCATTATGTCGTGCCACTACATGACATATTACTAACCCATGAGGAAAATATAATGAATAATATCACTTTATACTTGAGGTGAGGTGTTTGGAGACTGTAAGTCCAATAGGTGAAAGCCTGTCTTGCTCTTAGATATAGTTGCAAATGATGAACTCATTTACAGAAGCCTGAACACTGTAAAAATTATGTTGCAACTTGGTTGAGATGGTATCTTCCAATTTTAAGGTTCTAGAATTCTTGAGTTAGATCCGCATGTATCAACAGAAGAAATGTTTCAATAGAATGAAAAATTTATACTTTGAACTTTCCTTTTTCTCTGTATTTCTATGTAAGAGTTTATAATTTTATACAACCTTTAAATTATTTTCCCTTCCTTTTAGAGAATCATCAGACATTGGAATTAGGTAAGGCAGAGGATTAACAAAAAGAACTGGGCTCAGAAAAAAATGATTTTCACAAGACCATTCATTCATTCAGTGTTCCAGAATTTATATCCTGACTCTCGAGCAGTAATTTTTTCATCAGGCAACACTGACAAATTCAATTCCATAATCCAAATTTTATATTCACTATGATAACTTGAAATGTGCTGTTATTATAATATTGCTAGTAGCATTAAAATCAATATCTAATAATAGGAATCAGATTACAAACTTTGATAGGCATTCCAGCCAAGCACAATGGCTCATGCCTGTAATGCCAGCACTTCGGGAAACTGAAGCAGTTGGATTGCTTGAGCCCAGGACTTTGAGACCAGACTGGGCAACACAGCAAAACTCCATCTCTACTAAAAATACAAAAATGATCCAGGCATCGTGGTAAGCACCTATAGTCCCAACTAGTTGGGAGGCTGAGAGAGGAGGATGGCTTGAGCCTGGGGAGTCAGAGGTTGTAGTGAGCCAAGATTGCACCACTGCACTCCAGCCTGGGCAACAGAGCTAGACTCTGTCTGGAAAAAAAAAAATCTTAGACTTTCTATGGAAATCTTTATATATAAATGTTACAAGGCCTGGAAGCACAATTCTTTTAAAAAATGTAGCATTATGCAATTATATTGAAAATATTTATTTTTCTTTTCATATTATGTTTAAAATAGCTATAGGTTGAGCTACCACAGAAATTAGCCTTTATCTCTGAGAACTAAATTGAAAGTCTTGGTTTCTGAATTTTTTTGATTTTGCTTTGAGCTATTGAAGTTATTCATCTGGGAAAGAATGGAAATAGTTCATTAGAGTCATCAGGATTAGAATATCTGGCGTTCAAAAGTTGATTATAGCAGAGTCCAAAGAGTAATAATAAAATATGATAACAGGAGATATTTGTCCTGTTGAGGGGCTTTTCAAAAAGTACCTTCTGTGCCCTCAATGAATTCTTCATCATATACTTCTTAGGGGAAGTGGAACCTATATGTCCTATAGAAGCTACAAAAATATTAGATTTTACACAATATATAGTTAAGGAGTAGCTGCCTCTTTTGGGCCTGTCAAGTTTGATGCACCCAGTAAGGACTGGAATTGAAAGCTGGTGATCAAAAGAGCATCTGCATTGGGCAATTGTACATGTTTCTTCCTGCAACTACAACAAATTATTGTAATTTTGTAGATTAAAACTGCGTAACTTTATTATCTTAGCTATCTGGAGGTGAGAAACTTGACATTGGTCTTACTGCGCCAAAATCATAGTGTTAGCCAGGCTGTGTTCCACTGAAGACTCTAAGGAAGAATCTACTTGTTTGCCTTTTCTTACTGCAAGAGTCTTCCTGCATTCCTTGGTTTGTGGCCCTTTCTGCCACAAACCAGCAGGATAACATCTTCAAATCACTATCCCTTGAACTCCTGCCTCTCTTTTATAAGAACCTTTGTGATTGCATCGGGACCCCTGAATAGTCCAGAATAATCTTTCCATCTCAAGATCAGTGACTTATTAGCATCTGTAAACTTTTTTGACCATATAAAGTTACACATTCACAGGCTTCAGGGATTAGGATGTGGATCTCTTTGAGAAGCCATAATTCTGCCCGCCAGAAAAATCCTGTCTGGTGGCTTACTAGCAGAAGCAGTGTTCATGTCCTAGAGGCAGCAGTGACCTAAGGCCTAATGGGACAATGTGGGGTGCAGTGGAAGTTGGAAAATCAGTGATATTCAGTGTTCTGTGACAAGTGTCCCCACTTGATGGGTACTGGTAATGTTTAGTGTGACGCAGGGTTACTCCTAAGGGTTCCGTTGGTTGTATTTTTCAAGCCAGATTCCTCATGTTTTTGGTGGCTCTATGACCTATTGAGTACTCCTTCCATAAGTTCCTTATGAATTAATCACAAGCCTGACTCTGTGGGAGAGAGTGTATTGAATATAGATGGTAGTGATAAGAGAGATGATGTTTGAAGATAAAAGATCCAGCCTTCCCCCAAACCAAAAAAATTAAGAGAGTTTCCACCTGTTAAAAAGACTAATTATTGATTTACTGAATACATGTAGTGGTCATTAATCAGTTATTTTTAATCTTAAAGGCTTTTCATACCAAAAATATATTTTAAATGATTCCTACATTTTAAGTTCATATCTAGTTCGATTATAATATTGAAGCTCATTCATTGGAATCTAAAATTTTAAAGTAGTTGATTATATTATACAATTAACAAAATTCATATTACGTGTAAATATGTAACCTGAAATCCATGTTACATAAAATTTTCAAAGCTCATATGATCTTATTTATGCTCATGTCTCATTGTGTTGGTGCATACAGAGCTGGTTTTAACTTACCTTTTTGGCACATATCCCTTCTGGAAGAGGTAATCTACTAATTTAGATTACCCAGGGGGCTCTGCTCAGTATCTCTCTGCCTGTGGTCTTTTGCCTCCATTGTATTGGCTCTGGGCCACTCCTCACTATTTGAGCACTGAAAACAACAGGAGGCTATAGGCCTTATGTGCAGTTGGATCCCTTTGGTCTAAAAAGAATGGCTTCTGAAACCTGCAAATGTGACAAGGAGACAGCAGTCAAACAAAGAACACTCAATAGATACCTTGATTTGCATTCTAGAAATCATTGGAGGAAGTGAAAAAAGAGAAAGGAGTTGTTGATTGCTAATCAGTTCTTGTTAATTAGAAGTAGGACACATAGAAAATAGATGTTAGGGCTAAGTGCAATGTCTCACACCTGTAATCCCAGCAATTTGGGAGGACAAGGCAGGCAGATCGTCTGAGGTCAGGAGTTCAAGACCAGCCTGGCCAACATGGTGAAACCCATCTCTACTAAAAATACAAAAAAAAAAAAAAGAAAATCAGCCAGACATGGTGGTACATGCCTGTAGTCCCAGCTTCTTGGAAGGCTGAGGCAGGAGAATCGCTGAATCCAGGAGGTGGAGGATACAGTGAGCTGAGATCACGCCACTGCACTCCTCCCTGGGCACAGAGTGAGACTTTGTCTCAAAAAAAAAAAAAAAAAAAGGAAAAATTAGTCAAGATCATGTGGCTCAAACTTCTTCTTTTACAAATGAGGAAACTGAGGCCTAGAAAGCTTAAATAGGTAGCTTGGGATCAATTGATGTTTAATACCTTAAATGCCTGATTGTAATTGTGTTATTACTTAAACCATCTTTGATGATAGAAGTGCTCAGTTGATTAAATGTGTAAGTTCAAAAAAAGAAATTTTTAAAATATTAGTATGATATCTTAAAATGCTATTTCTCCTGTAATTATATTAAATATAACATTGGAACTTTATTTCAAGAAATTAAAGCCTCATATAAACTTTATGAATCAATGAATGCCCATGGTTTAAAACTAATAAATAATCATAGCAAGCTCTCATATACTTAGGTATTGTATTGTGTTTATTGAATAATTTTATTGTAGCCAATACTCAACTTTCAGCAATCAAGATTTTGTTTATAATTCGTATTTAATATTATTCATGTAAATTTTATATTGACATATTATTAAGTGAATTTTAAGATGCTATGTGTTAACAAACCCTCAAAGTATTTACCAGATGGAAAAAATGGCATAGAATGTTTTCATTTTGTTGTTAGTAGCATCATAGATGGCCACAAGAGGGCAACCTATGAAAGTAATTGAAATTCCAAGGAAAACCTCAGCAGCATTTAATATGTGGGTGTTAGGTATCTTTGATCATGAACTTAGCATTATTGTCAGAATGAATAAAAGGATTCCATTTCAACTAAATAATTTTAATTTTCTCCAAACTGGAAAATCAACTGAGACAAATTGATGTCTACATTGACCTTTAAGATTGTGGTACTGAGATTTATGTAATAGATATATCCCATATGTAACATGGGAATCAGGTGACATCTTCCTAGTAATAATGTCTGGGAAAAAGTTGCAATAGACTGTCAGTACTTTGCTAGAAGAGTGACATTCTTTCTTTTTTAAAACAAGTTTAGTTTTATGAGTACATAATTGTTTCATGTATTTATAGGGTACATGGGCTATTTTGTAATAAGCATAAAATGTGTAATGATAAAATCAGGCTAATTGGGAAATCCATAAAAACAAACATTTATCATTTCTTTATGTTACAAACATTTTACACCCCCCCTCCAGTTATATTGAAATATTCAAGGAGTTATTGTTAACTATGGTTACCCTACTGTACTACCAAACAGTGGATTTTATCCCTATTATCTATTGTAAATAGATACCCATTTTAATTTGTACCCATTAAACAGCCTCTTTTTGTCCATCCCTATCCCATTACCCTTACCAGCAGCCTCTGATAACCATCATTCTTCTTTCAGTTATCAAAATGACTCTTTTTAAAAGATGGTCATGGATTTTGAGACCCTTACATAATCACTGATAATGCCATTACCTGCTTTCAGGCACATCGAAGGAGACCTGAGGCAAAAAAGTATGCTTTATGGATTAAAATATTTTTGATAGGTAAAATAGATCAATTACTAATTTGTGTATTTCTCTATGTAGCATAAAATGATTAAATTTTACATCAAGAGGAAAGTGTTTAGAGAATAAAGAATGATTTGACATACTGAGTACCTCAAAAATCCTTCCTCACTCTAACTTCCCACCCCAACAATCCCCCAAATAATACACATCATCTAAAATGTGCTTTAACTTTTTTTCCTAGGAAAATAATGTGATAGAGTCCTGTAATTGAATTTCTGGAAGCAGGTGTCCTTTATAATAGCATCACCTTAATTCCTGCCAAGAACATAATGTGCAGCACACAATTCCAGTTTTATTAATTTTGTTATTGTTTGCAGTACTTTGCCCATCCGACCAGACATACTGCAGGGTGACTCAAACAGCACAAGAGATAAATTCTATTTATATCACAACATGTGTTTATTTGGTTACATGCCTTAATTTTCAAGATTATGCCATTTTTAAAATTTAATGAGGTTTTAATAATATTAGATCAAATATTTTATGCAATTATATTTTGGATGATGCCTCAGATCATATAATGTGGCCTTAAAATTTGGGGTTTTATAAGTTGGAATAGGACACTTTAGTAGAAAATATCCCTTTGATGAACAACAGAAAAAGCTTGAAAATAAAACTATTTTCTTTTTCACATCATGTACACCAACACACACACACACACACACACACACACACACACAGAGTACTTTTGAGAATTCAAAGTTGATTAAAAAAAATTTTAAGTTGAATATTTGTTCCTCTTTTAGGCCACTTGCAGATTGAATTTTAACTACCCCATGATTTTTTTGGCGTATACTTTTTCTTTTTTAACCTGCTTTGGTTTACTTTTAATGTAAGTGGACAAACCTAATGCTGCCTAACCATGTTTTAAGGTTTTCCTCCTTCCTTAATCATCCCTGCTAACTATTGGATAGGTGAAATTACAGAAATCAATTTCTTAACTCCTGTAGCTTATTTTGATCATCATATATTGTTATGTTTCTATTTTTACCAAAAACTGAAGTGTGTTATCTATAACTGGAGGATAACTATTTTTTTTTTTCTAAAAATTGTATATCTATTTTGGGGCCTCCTACTTATACAAGTCTATAATTCAATCATGCAAAGTAGCTTGTTTAAATTGGATATTTTACTGACCAGTCAGGGGATGGTGTTGATGCTTTGGCTAACTGATTCTTATTCATTCTACAAATAATAATTGAGTTGCTACTTTACGTGGGGCAAAGTTCTAAGCACTGAAGTTACAACAATGAGCAAAACAAAATTATTCCATGTATAGTGCTTTCATAATTTTAGTAGGCGGAAAAAATGATATAATTCTATTTTATGCCAGTTTTTTTTTTTATTATTTGATTTGTGTAAGAAAAGGTTTGGAGACTTACCTTGATTGTTAGAACAATTGTTTATCTTTCACGTGTCTGGTTTAGGGAACTTTACCCACATACCTCTAAGGATGCAATCATGAGTATACTACAAATGTGCTCTGAAAAAAGGAAGCAGTGAGAGTCCTACACTATAAATTAAGTTACCCCAACATTTTAGGGAGATCATTTAACTGCTTACATTTGTAAACTAGTGATACATTTTTCAATTTTATGCAAATATGTCCCAATTCTAGGTAGTGATGGAAGAGGCTAATGATACATCATTTTAGGTCATGAAAATTGCCTAAGATATTCATCATTTTAATGAACATTATTAATACCAGTTTGTATTTCTCATGACACATTTATTTGTATTCTCTCTTTTTAATTGGTTTTATACATTTTGAGCACCTCTGTTTTCACTGTTTTGAATGCCTCTTGAAAGGCTCACATCTCTGAATAAACTGGAATATTCCTCTTGAGGGACCCTACAAGATTGCTTTCCTATTCACACTTCCACTTAATGCTGTCTGGAAGGCTAATCTTCCATTGGTTAAAATAGATGCATATCAGATGTCATAGTAGATTCGTTATTATGCTTGCTTTTTGTTGCAACATTTTTTCCCCAAAACAGTTATGGAATAAAGAGAATGGATACTATCTTGTTTTTCTTTCTTAAAAGCAAAGCCAAAAACATGTCAATGCATTTTTCCCCTTATCATACAGTTAATGTTTTCCTAAAATCGTTAAACCTTGCTGTATATGTATATTCTTATTCATATCAGTTTAATTTTCTTTTGGTCTATAACTTTTTTTACCTTTCTTTAAACAATAATCTACTTAAAATTTTTGCTAAAGGACCCTAGTTATCTCCGGTATGACGATATTTGTAGTTTTAGAGGTTTTTCAACCAATATGTAATCTGGGGGGTAGGAGCAGAGGGAGAAACATTGAAATGAAAGCCAGGGCACATTATGTTCTGTTGGGTTCAGGTTTTCTCTGACTACTATGTAGGCCTTCGCTGACGACTTCCAACACCAGTTATTTTCATCTCTGAACTCCTTTCTTTTTAGGTTTCTGACAGTAGTTTTAAAGCTATTTTTATAAGCTTTACCCAAGCTCTAGGGATATGTCAAGATGCCTCAAGGATAGCTCCAGTGAGAACTCTGAGCAGGTTGTTTTCTGATTTTTTTTTTTAACCTCTGCTTCAAACAAATTTCACTGTTATATGCCTTATATCTTGGGTTTCTGCATATAAATTTCATTGAAAATTCATTCTTATGCTGAGGAAAAGAAACCTGAAAATTACGGAACACAGGCTTATGTCAAAATTTTACTCTAGGAAGCGATACCATTTTCTTTATTACTGACATCCAACACTCCAAATTATTTGGGGTATTGATATTGAGTCCTGTATCAAATTGCAAGCACATGTTGTTTATTATTATGCTCCCACTCAGACCCTCTTTTAAAGTCAGAATATGAAAATTATCATGTGGTAATTTGTCCTTCATTGGTCAACCAAGTTGATGTACCCAATTGGGTTGACCTGGGAAACATCACCTTCATCCTCGTTCTACCTGGGTTGCTATCCAAGTTATCCAGAAAGTGGAGGAATATGCTTCAGTCAGGAGCCTAAACATGGGCTGCTTCATTGGTGAAACACCAAATCCTCGTATAATGCTTACTGGCTCCTTCTTTTAATCTCATTTGTTGCTTCTTCCTTATTTTTCTGAAGTCTTTAATATTGGGGTGCTGCAGAGCATAGTTATTGGATCTCTTCTTTTCTTTCCCCATACTTATCCCCTTAAGTCTACATACTGAGGATTCCCAAATTTATATCTATAGCTAGTACTCTCCACTGAAATTCAATTTAATATGTGCAATTACCCACTTGCCATCTCCATGTGTATATCTAAAGGATATCTCAAACTCAACATGTTGAAAATTGACGTCTGGATCTTCCTTCCAAACCTGATACTTCTATAGTTTTTTCTATCTCTGCTGATAACAACTTGATTCTTCCATATCTTTAGGAAAATTCTTGGAGTAATCTTTGACTCCTGTTTCCCTCATATCCAAATCTACCTTCAAAATGTTTTTGGAGTCCAGATATGCCTCATATTACCATAACCACTATCACCCTATATAAACCAACATTAGCTTTCATCTACATGGCCCACTAGCTTCTTCCCCTCTGAAGTACCCCTCCCCATCCACTATTCTCAACCCAAAAGCCAGAATGATCCTTTCAAAATGTTGGTCACTTATTAAATCATGGCATCCCACTGCTCAGATCTTTCCAAAGCTTCATTCACCCTGCTTGCTGATCTTACTCAGAATAAAAACCAATGTCCAGTTAATGCCATGCAAGAGCCAACATAATATAGATTCTTGTTATTCTCTGCTTTCACCACCTACTACTCTGTTGCTCACTTACTCAGTTTGGATAAACCACCCACGGTTCTTCAGTCACACTCTAAGTATACTGCCTACCTAGCATCTTTGGATTTGTGTCTTCTTCTCTCTGTTCGTTATGCTCTTTAAGGCCTCTATGACTCCCTTTCTCACTTCATGTCTGTTCAAACATTGATATCTCATTGAGGGGTTTCCTAATTACCTCTAAGATATTTTTTCAACTCCCCTACTCCTTCTCTCTGATTTTCTCCATGTTTTCTTCCAAAGTGATATATAAATTGCTTATTTATTCCATTGCAAGATAACTTCTATGAAGACAAGTTTTTTTTCTGTTTTGCTCACATTTCATTCCACAATGATTCACATAGCTTTAGAAAATAAAATATTTGGTAAATGAATAAATGGATAATGACTTTTTGAACATCATTTTGTTCTTTCTTTTAATGTCTGAACAGTGTATTGATTTCACATGGGTTTCTCAGTGACCTTAATATTTTAGAAGATCTCAGAGGAATGTTTATATTTGCTTGAAACTTTTTACTTCAGATTCATACTTCAGGCTCAATTCTGATTATCTTAGATAATCTCAGCCCCACTCCTACCAGATTCTGTTCGCTGCTGAGCCTCTTTAATATTTGCATGAATGCATCCCATTGCATTCTTTCCCCAATGTGTCATTAATGCAGACTTTCACTGCTAATTTTGGGACAGCACGAGATCACCATCAGGCAGAAAACAGTTTAAAATCAATAGTAGACATCGAAGTTCATATAGTTTGTTAGGTATTCTCTGCCCCCAGATATGTGTTTCTGGCATGTCTGGGAGCAGAGAATTTGTTTATATCTTTATGGTTCTGGGTTTTAGTTATAGATTAATTACCAAAATACAAAAACTGATGCATTAAAACATCCATTATAACATCCCTTCTAAATCCAGAGGAAAAAGTTGAACCATGTAAATCATTATTATTTGGAGTTTTCCCAGGATAAAACTTTTTTCCTTTAAAATGTAAATTATGATTTAGCTCTAGCATATTTTACTTTTGATACATTTCTGTTTGATCTTTTTTCAATAAGGCAGTCTTTATTTTTTTAATATTTTGTATTTACTCAGTCAACTTATCTCTACTGGAATTGCCTTTCTTCTTAAATGGTTAGATTTATTTTGTTTGTGACCATGGGAAATATTGAGAATATTTAGTATCATGAATATTAAACCTTTACAGCTGAGTATCAGAAATATTAAACCTTAATAGCTGAGTGCTAAAACTTACATTTTCCAATGTGTTTGCATTTTTTCTTCCTGGGAGAAGTGCTAAAATTTCCAGAAAAATGTGTTTAGCATTTTATTTGTAAAAACAATGAAGATCTTACTCAAATTTCTTGTTCTGGAAAAATTATTTATTTATATTCCCAAGTAGGAAGTTACAGATTTCTTTACTATCTTGCAGTAAACTGATACTGAATGAAGATATTAACTCGAATAGGCACGTTATTAAAATCAGGCCATGTCCAGGTAGAAATTTAGATAAAAAAACTGATGCTTACATCTTTTAGTATTTAAGTGGAGTGCTTTTTATGACAACTTGAATTGAAAAGTTACATATCTAACGTGTAAGATTAACCACATTTTATAGACCTATTTCACTCATCACTTGAGTATCATTGGACTCAGGACTAGAGTTCCTAAGAATAAAAGGCACATTTACCAATTCACATATTCTCAGCTCATTTCCAGAGAGAGATGTTTAACCTCACTCGGAGGTCAAAGAGAGGAATGTAGTAAATAGCATATAGGATTTAAAAAATCAAGTTTCTAGGGCTATTACTGAATGGCAATTTAACCTGCAGGAGGCAGTGTGGTGATCTTCATAAACAATTTTTGTGTTTTATTTTTATAATAATGTAGATACAGAGTTTTAATAATTAAGAATGCCTTTTAAAAAGTAACTGTGTCTGTCTTTTGAATTGTATTTCAATGCTTATTATAAAGCCTAGAATATTATAGGTACTTGACTAATAATTATTGAATTAATGAATGATCTCACTCCATTAATAATTGTTGAATTAATGAATGAATAAAAGTGTCATGGGTATACAAAGCAGGTTTAAAAATAATAATTCTTTCAATTATTCAGAAATAATACCTTAATGATTAAATTTCAGTTTTCTTTTCTCTAACTTTTACATTTAATAATCATTAGCTGAAGCTATTACCTACAATAATTTATTCAATAAATATTTATTGGCAACTCTATATTAAACTGAGTCCTACGTACTAGGAATAAAACAGTTCATAAAACAGAAAAAAAATCTATTTTCTCATAGAATACACACACACACAAACACACACACATTTACACATAGTAAAAATGCAGTGAAAAAAATAAAGCTGATTAAGGAGGCAGAGAGCTTAGTGTGGGAGTGGAGCATGCCTTTTTATATTCTTTAGACGGGGGCTCTCAGATGTGTTGACAGACATTTCTGTTTGCACAGTAACTTAACTGATGGAGGGAACCACTGGGTGAACTGGAGAGAAAAAAAAAAAAAAAACAAAAAACAAAAACAAAAACAAAAAAACCCCAGCAATTGCAAATGCCCTTAGAAAATGTACTTAATGTCAGATTAAAAATCACAACTCATGAATCCCTTTCTCTCTTGCTCTAGTTCTTGTCCCTCCACATCTGCTCTATTTCTTTTCATTTGCCTTTTCCCCCATCACATATTAAGTTTTATTTACCTTTTTTTTTTTTTTTTTGAGACAGTGTCTTGTTTCATTGCCAGGTGCCAGACTGGAGTGCAGTGGTGTGATCTCGGCCCACTGCAATCTCTGCCTCCTGGGTTCAAGCAATTCTCCTGCCTCAGCTTCCCGAGTAGCTGGGACTATGTGCATGCACCACCATGCCTAGCTAATTTTTGTATTTTTAGTAGAGACAGAGTTTCACCATGTTGACCAGGATGGTCTCGATCTCTTGACCTCGTGATCCGCCCGCCTGAGCCTCCCAAAGGGCTGGGATTACAGGCGTGAGCCACCACGCCCATCCTCATTTACTTTTTATATATGTTTCTGCACTTCCCTTTACAGTGGAAACTCTATACAGAAGAGTATTTGTCTATTTTGTTCACTAATGTATCCTAAATTCCTAGAATAGTGTCCAACTTATGCCTGATGCTTATTAGGTCTTTTGTGTATTAACTGACATTATGTTTCGTGAACTGCAAGGATACTCATATTATCTGAGGATAGTATGTAAGGAGATAGTGTGAAATAAAGTGAGGACAAAGAGAGGAAGAGGACCAGGGTCAAATATTTTATAGCTTGTATAGTATGGAAAAGACTTCAGATTTTCTCAGAAATGTGAGAGGAAACTATTGGAGGATTGAGATTAGGAAAATAGAGTGGCCTGATTTACATGTTTACAGATATCATAGGCTACTGTGTGGAAAACAAATGGAAATAGGAGAAGTACAATTCAAGTTCTCTAGGAGCTCCAAATTGAAGGGGGAGGCACAATAACATGTGAATAACTTGCATACTGCAGACCTTAGAAGGTCTAAAACAGATCTACACACCAGTGGTGGGAGAATAAAAAGAATCACTCCTTTACACTGAAGAGATGACATCGTAGAGGTGATGCTGGAGCTGGATCTTGAATAAAAGTGAAGAGATAATTTTGGACAACAGAAAAACAATTAAGAAAGGGACAAATTCAGCACACTTTACTGTGGGAAAATAAATTTAGAAAGATGAAGTTATTTTTTTATTTTGAGTGACTAAGAGGGTGACAATGACATAAAGTGCTTTACATACATTACTTCCTTTAATTTTCACAGTGCCCTAGTAAGTTAAAACCTACTTTAATTCCCACTTTTTAGAGAATAAAACTGAGGCTCAAAGAAGTTAAGTCAAAGTTTTGTTCATCTAAAAAGTAGGAGAGTGGCAATTTGAACTTGAATTTCTTTGATACTAGAGCCCATGCTTTTAATTATTATACTGGTTGTTGAGTTAATAATAATGCAATCAGCATTCAGAGAAATATCTAATTCTTTGCACTGAATCAGTTCAATCAAATTAATATTTATTTTGCATGACGGTGACTGCCAGTGTGTATAATGCTGTCTAAAGCACTGTAATCATGTTATTGAATGTGTGCCCTTTTGATATTAAAGGAAAGAATTTGTAATAATAATTTCTGCATTTAATATGAAATATTAATATTTATGCTTCTTTCATTTAAGTAAATGTGTAGTAAATGTCAAGTACAGGAAGACAAATTAAAGAAATTAATGTATATCCATAATTTACCATGACATTATAAATTTAATTCTGTGCCTATATGGCCTTCTAATCAGCAAGCTGCAAAATTGTGATTTGATCATAGTATTTTAGGTGTTTACATTTCTAGTTAAGTGGTTGTGATTCATGACATTTAAAATAATTCAGTGTCAATATGTAAAAATGAAGTTTTGCTGGGGTCATTCTCTCTCTAAGTGATATTTAACCCCTTTATTTCTTACCTAGTCATTAGAATAAGTAATATACTTGTTGGACTGCTCTAATAATACAAAAGTAGTCACATCGCCTGGAATTAGAAGAGAGCATCAGCATAAAAAAAAAAAAAAACACATAGAATTTGATGGAGAGAAAGTTAAAAAGACCTCTAAAAAGGAAATATTAGTTAGCAGATTTTGTGGATAAGGTTATACTACATCAATTTTTCAATCTTGCTCACATCATGATATAGATAGAAAATCATGTTATTTCTACAATACACTATTATAGACTTAGGAGGATGCTCAAGCCTTGAATTGAGTCCTTCACTTCTTAAACATCCAAAATTCTCTCCCCCAACACCATTCTCAGTTGATGTCCTGGCTTCCTGATTTCCCAAAAATGTGCAGACTCCTACCACAATTACCAGCATGTAAACCCACATGCTGTGCCTTTCCATCAGTTATCAAAGATAGTACCCCTCTTTGCCCATATCCAATGACTTCTCTTGTAGATTCTCTCTTCTCATCTACTCAAGGGCATTGCTCTAGAGATTATCCACTTTTCATCTTACATCATCAATTTTTCATCCTCTACTGGAGCCTCACTTTCAGCACAACATGCTCTTATTCCTTTTTCTCCTTTTTTTTTTTTTTTTTTTTTTTTTGTCAGGGGCTGCCCATTTCTTTTCTTCCCTTTGAAACAATGTGCTAAAAACAGTGCTGCATAAAAATACAGTTTCCAATTTCTCTCCTACCATTTCTTTTTAAATTTAGTTCAATCAGGCTTTTTTCTTAACCTTTCACTAAAGCCAGACTGCATTGTTGAATCTGATGATCTCTTCTCAGTCCTCATCTTAGTTGACCTCTGAGAAACATTCAGGTTAATTACTGGATTAATGTGAGCAATTTAGGTCACACTGCTCTTTTGGTCTTCCTCCAATATTAGCAATTGCTCCTGCAGATTTTTCATTGCTGGTCTCCCAGGACTCTGATTGTTGGAATACACCTGGGCCTCCAGCTTGGACCATTTCTCTATTTGTATTCACTTTCTGGATGACCTCTTTTCAGTCTTTTGCATTTCAGTCTATATGCTAATGTGGTGTCCAGATTTGTATATCCACCTGGCTATGTGACATTTCTATTTAGATGACTAAAAGAAACCTCAAACTCAACATATGCAAGAGTAAGCACTTTAATTTTTCCTAAACCTACTACCCCATCATCCTTCCCAATCTCAGTTATTTTATCCTTCCATTGCTTAGGCCAAAACTTGAGCAACTGCTCAGACCAAAGACCTTGCATCTGTCTTTGATACCTTTCTGTCTTTCCCAACCCATCTGCTCCATCAGGAAAATCTGAAGAATTCCACAATATTAAAGACTTAATCAGATAGACAATCACCTAAAAATTATTTTATGTATGAAGTCAATTATTTTTGCATATTCCACACAGAATTAAAATGTCACATAAAGCAGCACCAAGATGTAATTTTGATTTACACTGTGGCTTTATAATCAGATCTATCTAATTCAAAGGAAATTTTCCATGTAGATATGCATGTAGGTATGCAAAGGGGCATGTTCCTAAATATAAAAACAATCAATAAATATTTCTTTAAAATATTTTTAAAACAATCTAAACTACTAGACAGTATGAATTGATAGAAATAATATGGTTTGGTAGTTAGAATATCTTGATTTGGTCATTATTTTACTTGTTCATTCAGTCACCAAAATCTTACCTATTAAGTAACTTATGTGATATTAGACAAGTTGCATAATTTCTCCAGGACTCCTTATGCATAAGAGGAATAAATAGAAGGTTTATCATTATTATCATTACTCTTCTAGAGGATTTACTAGAAGATTTTATGAAGAGCAACATCATGTTTGGCATATAATACTCAATAAATGGAAACTATGGGGCCATTGTTATTGCTCTTAGTAGAAATAAAATAAGAGAATGATTGGATTTGTCTTTTAAATAAAATTCTTGGAGAAAGTATAATTAAGGAGAAAATAATGTATTTGCTACCAAGGTAAGAGTGGCATAGAGATCTTGATGAGTAAGAAATAAGGTGGCCTAAAGATTGCATTAATCTACTCCACAGTTTTGCCTAATATTGTCTTGTTCCTATAAACCATTAATCTTTCTAATCTTAAACATGGGCTTTTGAATGTAATACCATGCTACCCATGTAAATGTTACCCTAAAGTCCTTGCATAGTATTGGTTATTATCCTGATTCTTCTTTTCATCTTATCACTTACATATTTTTCTTCTGAGGTGGTATAAATAAAATGTATGCTAAAACCTACATTGAAGAGCACTAAAATATCTGCTTTTTAAAATAACATATATTTCTTTCCATTAATGCCGTATTTTCCCCAATACTCTGTGAATGTGTGCAAGAGGTTATAGCACACTCTGTGTGCGTTTTGGTGAGTTGATACATGTAAGTTTGCAAATGGGCATATTCCTATATTTAAAAACAATCCATAAAAATATTTTTAAGACAATCTATAGTTTGAAGTCAGGTAGCATGATGCCTCCAGCTTTATTCTTTTTGCTTAGGATTGTCTTGGCTATGGGGGCTCTTTTTTGAAGTTTAAGGTGGTTTTTTCCAGTTCTGTCAAGAAGGTCAATGGTAGCTTGATGGGGATAACGTTGAATCTATAAATCACTTTGGAATATGGTCATTTTAACGATATTGATTCTTCCTAACCATGAGCATGCAATGTTTTTCCATTTGTTTGTGTCCTCTCTTAGTTTTTCCATCTGTTTGTGTCCTCTCTACAAACCTCTTAAGCAGTGGTTTGTAGTTCTCCTGGAAGAGGTCCTCCACGTCCTTTGTTAGTTGTATTCCTAAGTATTTTATTCTCTTTGTAGTAGTTGTGAATGGTAGCTTGCCCAGGATTTGGCTCTCTGCTTTTCTGTTATTGGTGTATAGGCATGCTTGTGATTTTTGCACATTGATTTTGTATCCTGAGACTTTGCTGAACTTGCTTATCAGTTTCAGGAGGTTTGGGGCTGAGACGATGGGGTCTTCTAGATATACAATCATATCGTCTGCAAATAAAGACAATTTGATTTCCTCTTTTCCTAATTGAATACCCTTTATTTCCTTTTCTTGCCTGATTGCTCTGGCTAGAACTTCCAATACTATGTTGAATAGCAATGGTGAGAGAGGGCACCCTTGTCTAGTGCCAGTTTTCATGCCAGTTAGAATGGCAATCATTAAAAAATCTGGAGACAACGGATACTGGAGAGGATGTGGAAAAATAGGAATGCTTTAACGCTGTTGGTGAGAGTGTAAATTAATGCAACCATTGTGGAAGACAGTGTGGTGATTCCTTAGGGATCTAGGAATAGAAATATCATTTGACCCAGCAATCCCATTATTGGATAAATACACAAAGGATTATAAATCGTTTTATTATAAAGACACATGCACACATATGTTCATTGGGGGACTATTTGCAATAGCAAAGACTTGGAACCAACCCAAATGCCCATCAATGATAGACTGGATAAAGAAAATGTGGCAAATATACACCATGGAATACCATACAGCCAAAAAAAAAAGATGAATTCATGTCCTTTGCAGGGACATGGATGAATCTGGAAACCATCCATTCTTAGCAAGCTGACACAAAAACAGAAAACCAAACACCGCATGTTCTCACTTATCAGTGGATGTTGAACAATGAGAACACATGGATACAGGGAGAGAAATATCTCACATTGGGGTATGTTGGAGTGTGGGGGGCTAAGGGAACAATAACAGGGGGTGAGGAGGTCGGGGAGGGATAACATTAGGAGAAATACCTAATGTAGGTGAAGGGGCGATGGGGGCAGCAAATCACCATGGCATGTACATACCTATGTAACAATCCTGCACGATCTGCACATGTACCCCAGAACACAAAGTATAATAAAAAAATTTTTTTTAAACAATCCACACTACTAGACAGTATGAATTAATATAAATAATATGGTTTGGTAGTTAGAATATCTTGATTTGGTCATTATTTTGCTCGTTCTTGAGTCACCAAAATCTGATACTGATTTTCTGATTCTCAAGACTATTCAGCAAGTCAAATGAGATAATTAATATTGAAATGCAAGTCACACACAGAGAGAAGCAAAACAGCCAGAGGAAGATGTCTTTAACATTTCCTAAACAGTTATTGAATACCAACTCCATGCTATGCATTGTTCTAGTCCTTGGTAGTGATACACTAGAATTTCCATAGATTCCTAAACTTCTGTACACTCAAGAAGCTTATTAGCTCTCCAACTGTGGCTAGGAATTATGCTTGCAGATTAAAAAAACCCAAATTATGTATGAGAGACAGATAATTCTTTGTACCTTGATTTAATGATTACTGCACAGTGCATTATAGAACTTATATGGACACTGAACAGTAAATAAAGTAGATAATTTAAATTTATGCAGAGAAGAAATATTTTGTTGAGTCAGAAATCCCTAATAATTTTAACAGTTTCTAGCAAAAAGTGGTTGAAATTTAACATCAAAACTGCACTGCATAATACTTAGATGAGCATGTAGGGCGTGTGCAAGTTGGAGTTCAACATCTAATAATCTGTATGTGGTTCTCATGTCATAGAGTGGGCCCCAAATTGCTCAAGTAACTCTTTTTGTGTTTATAAAAGTCATGGTTTTAAAACTCCTCCAGGTATTATTTTAAAATCTGGAACTATGTAGGCATCTGCTATCTAGAGTGGTAGATAAAGAAATAATATCTTCTGGAGCTTAAATGTAATTTCTACAAAACTTGTTAATGACAAGTCTACTCAGGTAGACAAGATGGCTGACTAGATGCAGCCAGAAAGCACTGCTCCCACCAAGAGAGATCAAATTATTAAGTCAACCACCATAATTTAAGCAGATACTTGGAGAGAAAAAGCCGATAGGGGAATGCGATGTGACTGAAACTGGGGCCGAATAGAAAGGAATCTGGAAATCCTACTTACAGTACCTGATCACTAGGGCTGGTTCCCAGCTACTAATGGCTCGTGGGAAAGAGGTGAGTGAGGAAAACAACATTTGGCTTAGTATCCCCACAGACCTCTGGGAACCTAGTGACAAGGGAACCTGCATCCCCTGTGGACATGTGAGCTGTCAGGAGATCTCTCCACAGAATAGGCAGAGACAAGTCTTCAGACGGCATGGATCCCAGGAGTTTTTGTGTGCTGGCAGCTCTGGTGAAAACAGCCATAAACGCCTATCACTCGGGGCCCTCCTCCCCACTCCCCCAGAGTCACTGGCTGCAGCTGACTTCTGAGCCAGAAGAGATCTGTACTGCCTTCCCAACTAATGTGACTGAGACACATCTGTTCTGCAAACCCTTCACATGCTGTTCCCTGACCCCTACAGGGCCTGTGTCTAGACGCCCTGCAGGAATGGGTGCACAGCACAGCCTCCACACCCCTGCTGATGTATTGCTCTATATGAGTACTTTCCAAACAGCACAGGAGCACAACAGATATCCTAGCATAGCTAGAACCCAACCTTGAACCACAGGATGTCCCAGTGCCCCAAGGCTGCAGTGAACAGCTCAGTGCTGTGCCAGCACTCGAGTAGGGGAGGAACCCTCCTTGGAGGGGAGGAAACCCCACCTCAGAACACTGAGAGGGATAAGATGCTAAGTCCCTGGGCCCAGGTAGGAGTGGGGCATGCCTCCCTCTGAAGGACCGGTTCTTAAAGGGTGTGGCACAACCGTCACAACCTTTGCCCGAGAGAGCCTCTCAGCCTGGATCACCTCGCAAGAGAACCCCAGGCACAGTGCTGTTGATTACAGAGGGCTTCCCCAAGGCCCGAGAGCAGACATGGTGAGTGAGCCATCTTTCTTCCTCAACCACTGCATAGCAAACCTGGGAATGCCAGGAAGTACAAGAGTCAGGAGGCTAGGCATCAGCCTAGCTACCAGCCATTACTCTTACGTGCCATCTACTGGATCACAGCCCAAACAACAGCATGAAAAATTTATCCTAATATATACACTTGTGAATACAAGTCCAAGAATTCACCTATACAAAAAGATCCTATATAGATCCTATATAGAGCAGTTGGCTTTGTTTCTGGTGCTCTGAAAGCATCCACAAACAAAGCCAACTGACCATACTCAACTTACACTATAGTTAAAGGAACATCAAAGCTCCGTGATGAGAAAGAATCAGTTCAAGAACTCTGACAATTCAAAAAGACAGTATCCCCTTCTAACAAGCCCACTAGCTCCCCAGCAATGGTTCTTAGCCAGTCTGAAGTGACTGAAATGACAAACATAGAAGTCAGAATCTGGATGGCAAGAAGCTCATCAGGATTCAGGAGAAAGTAAAAACAATCCAAGAAATCCAGGGAATCTAGTAAAATAATCCAAGATTTGAAAGATCAAATAGCCATTTTAAGAAGGAACCAAACTGAACTTCTAGAGCTGGGAAACTTACTACAAGAATTTCATAATATAATTTGAAGTATTAACAGCAGAATATACGAAGCCAAAGAAAGAATCCCAGAGCTTGAAGACCAGTTTTTGAAGCAACTAAGACAAAAAGGATTTAAAAAAAGTGAACAAAACCTCTAAGAAATATGGGATTATGTAAAGAGGACAAATCTATGACTCATTAGCATCCCTGACAGAGAAAGAGAGAGAATAAGCGATTTGGAAAATATACTGAAAATGTAGTCCACAAAAATTTCCCTAATGTCACTAGAAAGGTTGACATGAAAATCCAATATACAGGAAACCCCAGCTAGATAAGCTGATTGTCCCCAAGGCACATAGTTTTGTTTGTTTGTTTTAACAAAAAATCATAAAGGCAGCTAGAAATAAAGATCAAGTCACACACAGAGGGAACTTTATCAGACTAGCAGAAGAACTCTTAGCAGAAACCTTACATGCCAGAAGAGATAGGAAGACTGTTATCAGTGTCCTTAAAAAAAAATCCACCAAAAATTTTTAAACTTACATGACAGCAGAGATAGCAAAACTGTTAAAATCATACCAAGCACACTCTTGGATCACAGTGCAATAAAAATAGAAATCAATAGCAAATAAATAATAATCTAAGAAGTACACAAATACATGGAAATTAAACAATTTGCTCCTGAATAATCCCTAAGTGAACATTAAAATCAAAAAATTCTTTGAAATTAATTAAATAGGTATACAACTTACCCAAATCTCTAAGATGCAGCTAAAGCAATGTTAGGAGGAAAGCTTATAACCCTAAATACCTTCATTAACAAGTTAGAAAAGCTCAAATGAATACTCTAACTTTGTACCTAAAGAACATAGGGGGAAAAAAAGAAACCAACCCAAAACTAGCAGACGTAAAGAAATAATTAAAATTAGAGAACAATAAAATTGAGATGCAGAAATATATTTTAAAATTGATGAAACCAAGAGCTGGTTTGAAAAAATAAACAAGATTGACATACCACTAGCTATATTGGCAAAAAAAATATAGAAGATCCAAATAAGAACAGTCAGAAATGGCAAAGATGACATTACAACTGATCCTACAGAAACACAAAAGATCCTCAGAGAATATTATGAGCAACTCTAGCACACAAATTTAAAAATCTAGAAGAAACAGATAAATTCCTGGAAGCACACAATTTCCCAAGATTAAATCAGGCAGAGATTGAAACCCTGAACAGACCAATACCGTGTTTTGAAATTCAGTCAGTAATAAGAAACCCACTAACCAAAAATGCTCTGGACTAGATGGATTCACAGCTGAATTCTACCAGATATATAAAGAAGAACTGGTACCAATCCTACTGAAACTATTCCAAAATATTGAGGTGGAGGGAGTCCTCTCTAACTCATTCTATGAAGCCAGAATCAGCCTAATACAAAGATCTGGTAGAGACACAACCAAGAGATAAAACTACAGGCCAGTATCCCTGATGATCATAGATGTAAAAATTCTCCATAGAACACTAGAAAACCTAATTCAACAGCACATCAAAAAGCTAATTCACCATAATCAAGTGGGCTTAATTCCTAGGATGCAAGGTTGGTTTAAGATATGTAAATCAATAAATGTGATTCATCACATAAGCAGAATTAAAAGCAAAAACCATATGATCATCTCAATAGATACAGAAAAAGCTTTTGGTAAAATTCAACATCTCTTCATGATAAAAGCCTCAGCAGACTAGACATCAAAGTAATATACCTCACAAATCAGAGGAGCCATCTATAACAAACACGCAATCAACATCGGAATGAGCAAAAGCTGGAACCGTTCCCCTTGAGAACTGGAACAAGTCAAAGACGGCCATTCTCACCACTCCTGTCTGACAGAATACTAGAAGTCCTAGTCAGAGCATTCAAATAAGAGAAAGAAATAAAAGGCCTCAAAATAGAAAAAGAAGTCAAAATATCTCTCTTCACTGATTATATGGTTTTATACTTAGAAAACTCTAAAGACTGCCAGAAGGCTACTAGAACTAATAAGTGACTTTAACACAGTTTCAGGATACAAAATCAATGTTAAAAATATCAGTAACAATTATATATACATCAATAATTTTCAGGCTTAAATCTATGTATACATCAATAATGAAATGCTAAAAGTTAATTCAGAATACAATTCCATTTAAAATAGCCACAAAGAAAATGAAATACATAGCATTCAGCTAACCACAGAGTTGAAAGTTCTGTACAAGAGGAACTACAAAACTCTGCTGAAATAAATCAGAGATGACACAAATAAATGGAAAACATTCCATGCTCATGGATTTTAAGAACCAATATCATTAAAATGGCTATATGTCTGAAGCAATTTACAGATTCAACACTATTCCTATCAAACTACCAATTTCATTCTTCACAGAATTAGAGAAAACTCTTCTAAAATTCATGTGAAACCAAAAAAAGAGCCCAAATAGCTAAAGCAATCCTAAGCAAAAAGAAAAATGTGGGAGGCATTACACTGCTCGACTTCAAACTATGTTGTAAGGCTCCAGTAACCAAAAAAGCATGGTACTGGTATAAAGGCACATAAACCAATGGAACAGAATAGGAAACTTAGAAATAAAGCTACACACCTGTAATCATCTGATCTTCGACTAGGAAGACAATAGCAAGCCATGAGGAAGTGACTGCCTGTTCAATTAATGGCGCTGGAATAACTGACTAGCCATATGCAGAAGATTGAAACTGGGCCCCTACCTTCAACCTTATAGAAAAATTAACTAGAGGTGAATTAAAGGTTTAAATGTAAGACCTCAAACTCTAGAAACCCTAAAAGAAAAGCCAAGAAATACCATTCTCAACATTGGCCTTGGCAAAAAATTTTTCACCAAGTCCCCAAAAGCAACTACAATAAAAGCAAAAGTGGTCAAGTGGTACCTAAGTAAACTAAAGAGCTTCAGCACAGTGAAAGAAACTATCAACAGAGTACATAACCTACAGAATGGGAGAAAATATTTATGAACCATGTGTCTGACAGAGGCCTAAAATGCAGAATCTATAAGTAACTTAAATCAACAATGAAAAAACAAATAAGCCTATTAAAAATGGGCAAAGAAAATGAGCAGATACTTTTCAAAAGAAGACATACAAGTGGCCAACAAACATGAAAAAATGTTCATCACTAGTCATCAGAGAAATGCAAATCAAAACCATGATGAGATACAATCTCACACCAGGCAAAATGGCTATTATTACAAAGTCAGGAAATAATAGATGCTGATGATGCTGTGGAGAAAGAGAGCGCTTACACACTCTTGGTGGTAATGCAAATTAGTTCAGCTACTGTGGAAAGCAGTTTGGATATTTTTCAAAGAAATTAAAACAGTTACAATTCAACCCAGCAATCCCATTACTGGGTACATACTCAAAGAAAAATTAATCATTATACCAAAAAGATACTTGGACTCATATGCTCAGTGTCATTCTAGTCACAATGGCAAAGACATGGAATCAACCTAGGTACCCACCAGTGGTAGACTGGATAGAGAAAATGTGGTCCATATACATCATGGAATACTGTGCAGCCATATTAAAATAATTAATCCTGTATTTGCAGAAATATGGTTGGAGCTGGAGGTCATAATCTTAAGTGAATTAGCATAGAAACAGAAACCCAAATACTGCATTTTCTCACTTACAAGTGAGAGTTAAGCATTGAGTACACAGGGATGTTAACATAGGAGCAATTGACACTGTAGACTACTAGTGAGGGAAGAGATGGAGTGTAGCATGGGTTGAAAAACTACTTATTGGCTATTATGCTCACTACTTGGATGTAACACACTCATGTAACAAATCTGCACATGAACCCCCTGAATCTGAAATAAAATTTGAGAAAATAAATCATAAAGTAAACTCAGGGTTTTGGCTATCTGCAAAGGGTCATTTTTACTACATACTGTAGAACTTGTGATATAAAGCTAAGGATACAGATACTGTTAGTGGATAAATATGAAGATAGATTAGATAGAGATAGATGATAGATATACAGACAGATAATAGATAAACAGATAGGTAGGTAGATATATAGACAGATAGGCTAGTGATGTTATATACTTAACTAGCTTTCATATGTTATCCATATAAATTTACTAGGTTGTATTGTCCATCTGAGCTGCAAATTTCATTCCATATGGCATGAATTATAACTGCACATTTGCCTGGAAAATGCTTTGTTTTCCTGTAGTTCTACCATGCAAAATGTAATATCTGTCTCTTCCCCTCTCCTCCCCCTCTTCTCTCTCATCTTCATTTTTCTCCTCTACCTCCTTTCATCTTTCCCTCTTTCTTTCTCTCTCCCCACCATGTTTTTCTCTTTCCCGCATTGTTCTTCCAGTATGACCATTTTCCCCTAACCATTTATCAGAAATTAGCAGAAAATAAGCAGCCTTTTCAGTGTATTTCTTTAACCCCCCCCAAATTCTTATAATTTTAGCAAAATTTTGAGCTTTATACCCAGTACCCATAAATCAATGAAAGGCTATATCAAATTGCTTGTTTTAACACAGAATATATCCTACAACTATTTCTTAAAATAAAATTATTTTCAAGGGTTATAAAAATGTATGAGCTGAATTTCCTCATATAAAAGCATAGGCTTTAAAGTATTTTTTGAACATTTTAAAACACCAAGCTGATAATGTGCATTTCAGATGGCATAGGAATAATTATTCCTAAGGGCACAAGGGTGTATTAGATAATTTCTTGGGGTCTTCTCTTAAGTCTATTAAGAGCAAATGTCCGGCTTCAGGATTTTTATTTTACTCTGTTTTAAGTAAGTATAATTTACTCATCCTTTTACTGCTTCATTTTTAATTCCTTACTATAAAAAATTCAGGTGGTTGAGATGGCTAGTATTAAACTTTCTGAAGCTCAACTTCATAATTTACCTCTCTTGAATAAGATACATCTTAAGAAACTTTTGGTAATGGTCTATCTGTAGCGATTAAATTGGGTATGTTATTTACACTTCACATAAGGTGGTAGCCATTGCCTGAAAACTAATGATTGGTACCATAAGCACAGTAAATTTTATTTGAGATATATATATATATATATATATATATATATGGTATAATTTTACTATATATATACATATATATGTATATATATATATAGTTTTCAATTACGATAATTTTATGATAAATTGAAAGCAATCAAACTAAGAATGAAGTTTCTTGACAACCCAAAATAATCTTGGAAAGCTATTTGGCAAACTAAAGGAAGATGTTAAAATATACTAACCAAAAGTGTGAAAATGTGACTCAACATTTCATATCTTTTTTTTTTTTTTTCAAACAGGAATGTTCTAATTTTATTTGATTCTATAGGAAAAGGGTGATGATCAGATTAAATGTCTTTACTAATTTTACTTGAAAAAAATGTTTGTAAATACAAACATATACCTAACACAGTTACCTCTTATGTCCTGAAATGCTTTCAGCCATATTTTCCCAGCCATTTCATGCCATCTCATTTCGTATCAAACACTGATTCTTCTCTTTTGAAAGCCTTTAAGCTTCTGCTTTTGCCAGGGTCACTCTGACAATAAACCTGGAGTTCAGTGGTTTCCAGATGAACTCATTATACATTATATCAAGTCAGTGGTTAGCATGTGTCAAATTGCAGTGTAGGTGTCTTGCTGCTTAACTACCTCTCCTTAGCTGATGTCTCTCCCACGAAATTTAAAGTTTCTGAAGCACTGATACTGTATCTTTGATAATCCTGTCCCCAAAGCCTGGAAATAATACCAGGAAAGTTTTAGGCATTTGGCAATTAGTCTTTGATTAATGCCTAGTTGAATAAGCAAATAAATGAATAAATGTGGGCGAGAAAGGAAGATAGTAAGGGGCAGCTGTAATGTACAGGGCAATTTTATTTTTTTAATCAGTTTAGTGATTCTGTCCTTGAAAAAGGTATTCTACTTTCTTGAACATCAGTGTTCTCATATGTAAAATCAATATATTACCCAGGCCAAATGACAGTGTATGGCTCAAATTAAATGCCATGTGTGCAGGTCTGACATGTAAACACTGAATGTTCATTCTTTTTTCCTTTCTACATTTCCAGGTGATGTAGCCCATGAAGTTAATCTAATCAATAAGCCCAAATTAAGAGTCCATATTTGGGCCGGGTGCGGTGGCTCACGCCTGTAATCCCAGCACTTTGGGAGGCCGAGGCGGGTGGATCACGAGGTCAAGAGATTGAGACCATCCTGGTCAACATAGTGAAACCCCATCTCTACTAAAAATACAAAAAATTAGCTGGGCATGGTGGCGCGTGCCTGTAAGTCCCAGCTACTCAGGAGGCTGAGGCAGGAGAATTGCCTGAACCCAGGGGGCGGAGGTTGCGGTGAGCCGAGATCGCGCCATTGCACTCCAGCCTGGGTAACAAGAGTGAAACTCCGTCTCAAAAAAAAAAAAAAAGAGTCCATATTTGTTTTTATTCCTTAGAATGGATTTGATGTATATATTGCTCTTAAAGTAATTTTTCAAAAGGCGTATCTGTGTTGTTCCTCCAATATAATAAATGCTCCTCAAATGTAAGCATACTTTTGTGTTTACCATAGGTAGGAAGACCATGGTTAACACAAGACTGAGTTCTGGTTTATCAAGGACGGTCTTTATGTGTATGTCTGGAATAATGATTGATCATTCTTCTTTTCCCCTCAAATATGTGCCAGTTACATTATAAATTATCCACTATATGTGATTATTAACCATAGCTCTTTAGGGCTAAGTGTACTGTCTTATTAATAAATATGTATTATTTAACAAAACACATTTAAAATCAGTTTTGCTAAATGTAAATATTGAAAACTATAATTTTTAAATGAATGAATAAAAAATACATATATGTATAAATTATATATTTGAATTGGCATATTTTTATTTTTCTGAGTAACTGTTCCAGTGAATGGTTTGAGCAAATCCCCACTTCCAGAACTTTTTTGGTGACACCTTTCTTTCTAATTACCAATTCATTTAAAAAAATTAATAAAATCCTAAACAAACGTTATGGTGAAAGAATTCGTTTTTTTAATTGAGTAATTGAACATAATTTATAAATACTGTATTTACTTAGTATTTTATTCTTATGAAATTTGGAACTTCCTGAAACCTATTATATCAAATAGCACTAGCAATTTGGAGAATAGGATTGCTTTTGGAAATTAATTCTTTGTATTTTTCACATAAATAAAGGTGAAGAATGTTCTCAAACTCCTTAGCCCATACAGTCTGCCCGCCTTGTCCTCCCAAAGTGCTGTGAAGAAGAGACTGGGTGCATTGGCTCATGCCCAACAATTTGGGAGGCTGATGCAGTAGGACCTCGTGAGGCCAGGAGTTTGAGACCAGACTAGGCAACATAGTAAGACCCTGTCTCTTTAAAAAATAAAATAAAATAAAAAACAGCCAGTTGTGGTGTCACACTCCTATAGTCCCAGCTACTGGGGAGGCTGAGGCTCACTTAAGCCAAGGAGTTCAAGGCTGCAGTGAGCTGTGCTCATATCACTGTACTCTAGCCTGGACCACAAGAGAAAGACCCTCTCTGTAAAAAAGAAAGAAAGAAAAAAAGAAAAGTGAAACGGAGAATGGAAACAAATTAGGGAGCTACTATCTTAATTTTACTTAAATGTTACGAAGACTTTGAGTGAGGCATTATTATCCCCATTCCATAAATGAGGAGACTGACACTTATTAAGAAACAGTGAACTCAGTGTGCTAGCTGAAATTTTCCCCTTACATTCTGAGCATATGCAGAAGTTTTGAATTTCTAATGAGAAAAAGAACAAGCTGATTTTTAATTTTGGGTCATATTGATTAGAAATTATGTTTAAAGCAATTACTTAGCCATGTTGTATAAGCAGCACATTCATTGAGTCAATATTTATCAACCACCTGAAATGTGTTTGATTACAGGGATAGATGTTTGATAATTATTTAAAATTAAGATATGAAGACTGTACAAGGAATACAAGGACATGGATATTTGCAAGGGATTTGTTTCCTTCTTCTATATGCACCCTTTTCTAAAATGTATTATTCTGAGAACAGTACCGCAATTAAGGAGTTCTGCCTGCATTTAAATCAATCTTCTCTTTCAGAGTGTATATTTCTCATGAATCTTAACTGTTTCACATTACCCCATGGTCTCAAAACTTCAAGGACCAAATTAAGAAAGTGCTTAAAATATAGATTTAGGTATTAGGAAAGTAAATTACGTTAGTAGCTACATAACAAATCCTCTTTGAAAGCCAGATGTTTTCTGGTTGTTCATTTTCAACAAAATCAGAGGATGACTTAATCAAGGTATTTGATGATTATTATAAAATATATTTTTGATTTAATATATATGCAGAAGAAATTAGAACATTTTAGTAATATTGATGTTAAAAATAATAACACAACCTTCTTTCTTTTCCATCTACTTCTGGGAACAGGGTTTCTCAAGAATAAATCTACAAAACTGAAAATTAGGGCTATAATTCTAATAGTATGTTTGAATTGATACAGTATATAAGCTAGTTTTAAAAAGATAAAACTCCAGTTGTATCATGCAAACATACATTTTTTTATTATCCAGACATGATATTGTATTTTCTATGTTTATCATCATTTTAACATATTCTGTTCTGGTACATTGTATGGCAATAATATTTGTGAATGCTACTCCTTCTAAGAGAACATTTTTAACACTTATAACCATATAGTCATTTAACATTTAAAAAGAAAAAATATTTGAAGTGTATATATACATATGTATATATATAGTTTTCAGTAACAAATTATGATATTACTGATAAAATGTTTTAAAGCACACAATGTATTAAGAGAGTACAATATAGTAAAATAAAATTATGTACAGGAGAAAAGGAAAGTAACTTGAAGAAACAAAAGGGATCGTATAAAATTTTCATTCTTATGAGCTCTTTAGGTTTTTAGTAGAAGATGGGCATTAAATTGCTATATCATTTTAATTTCATTTGATGCATTCAAATGAGCATCATCTGTCAATACCTACAATGTACTGTAATTTAAATCTTTTAAAATATTTAAATTTTGACAAAGAGGATTTTATAGTTTTTCAAACTCTTCATATCTAAGGGTGCAAACCAATGAAGTTTGGAAACCACAGTACTAGATAAAATGTTAGTCATGGAACTCAGCGCAGCTCTGAGCCTGCTCTGAGACCGTTCAGTTCCTGCCCATCAAGACTTCTTGGGCCTGACTGAATGGGGGTTTTCCTACAGAAAAAAGGTGTCAGACGTCCCTGACTAAGTTTAATACTTATGATTTCCTTTAGGCAATTAATACAGGTTAAAGGGATGTGTTTTTTAGTGAGGCAGAGACTTCTCCATCCTCCAGAAACTCCAACTCTCATGGATTTCAGAATGAGAATTCTAGATCTATACTGTGATATATAAGCTTTGGCCTCAACCACAATGGACAAGGAAGAATTCTACATCTTCGCAATTTTTAGACTTGGACAACACTTTCCCTATTGCTACCTGGCAGAAGAAAAAATTGAGTTGTTTCCAAATAGACATTCAGAATTACAAGATAAGGTTATCAAAAATAGTCATATGAAAAAAAAGTTCTGGAAAAATGGTACACTTTGGCAATTTCAGTAATTTATTCAGGAATAAAGCATTGTAATTAAAATAATTATATATTAGTAGTACTATTTCTCCCGCCTGCCTCATTTAATATTAATTCATACTAATTTCCTCGCCTCCCCCACCAAATAAATATATTTTAAAAAAGTGTATTCTAATTGGCTAGAAAGCTTTATAATTCCCAGCTAAAATAAAGTAGTTTGCTGGCTGCTGCAAATACAGTAAATACATGAGATTATATTAAATATATGTGATGTTTCACCAAAAACATTTGATTTATGAGTTCCTCTATAATAATAAGGAATCTGGTGAATTTTCTGATCTCAATTGTGTTAGAACCAGTTTACAGGTAAGCATAAAAGTACATGGAATTTATATATCCATGGTAAAAATCTATTTGATGAAAATTTTTTTCTTAGAACTTGGCTCTCAAGAAAAAACCTTGAGGTTTATGTTTGAGACATTATTCTACTCATAGCTCTCTGGAGAACATGAGTTACATGTCCCCACTAACCACAAGAGAAAGTAAGAGCCTAACACATACCTGGAATATTTCATATATATCACCGATTTCTACAGCTAGTAAACGTATATAGTCATTTTAAAATTTTATGGTCATTTGACTGAATCCCATGTGGACTATGATATCAGAAGGGAAAATATTATTTTGAAATATAGAGTAATATGGCTACTTAAACAATTACTGGAAATAAAACATTTTTTCAAGTTTACTCAAAATAATAATTAGTTATAGTTAAGGAAATGAACAGTTTCAGCAAATCATAAGTGATTTATGCAAGAGAAAAACCTTTTTTTTTCTTTTTTTAAATTGTACTTTAGGTTCTGGGGTATATGTGCAGATCATGCAGGGTTATTGCATAGATACATGCATAACAAGGTGGTTTGCTGCCTCCATTCCCCCTTCATCTATATTCGGCATTTCTCCTGATGTTATCTCTCCCCACCCCCCGCTGTCCCTCCCTAGCCCCGCCAACTGACCCCAGTGAGTGATGCTCCTCTCCCTGAGTCCACGTATTCTCATTATTCAACACCCACCTATGAGTGTGAACATGCGGTGTTTGGTTTTCTGTTTTTGTGTCAATTTTTAAAAAATAATCATTGAGTGCTTTAAAAACAAAAGGATGGAGGCATGTCAAGGGACATGAGAGACAACCTGAAGTAAAGGACCTACCAATGATTAAAGCTGGGACAATATGAAAAACAAACTAAATTATGCAATATTAAATTATAAACTAGAGTGTAAATATATATGAGTCTATACTGTTATAAATAAATGACTGAAAAGCAAATAATCAAAGAAATAGAGGCCAGCCATTGTAAAAGAAATCTATTTAATATATGTAGGTACTCTCTCTTCTAAGGAGCCAAGCTTAATTTCACCAATTCTTACATTCCTGTTGAGGGCATACTAGTTTTCATAAAGAATAGAGTATGGGAAGGGGAAAATAGTAACTTTACAGTAGATAAACCAGGCAAATACTTTGTTAGTCAAATGATGAAGGTTGACATCATTAATAATGTCACATGGATGTCATGTAACAGTAATACAATGTGATTGAGGACATGTCACCTCTGTGGTGTGCTTATCCATTCATAGGCCAGTGTAATCAGGATGAAAAGCATCAGGCAAACATGTGTGATATTATGGGATTAGAAGATATCCCACAAAACACTTGCTCAGTGCTTGTCAAGACCATAAGGTCATTAGAAACAAAGAAAACCTGTCATACACCAAAAGAAACTGGAAACACATGACAGGTAAATAAATATGGTATCCTGAATTGGAACCTAAAACACAAAGAGCACATTAATGGCAATACTAGTAAAATCCATGTAAAGTATTGAGTTTAGATAATAACAATGCACTAACATTAGTTTTTTAGTTTTGACAAGTGTCCTGTAGTAATGAAGGATGTTAACTGTGAGAGAAACTGAATGAGGGATGTATAGGAATTCTCTGTACTTTCTTTGCAGATTTTCTATAAATCTGAAATTCACAAATAAAAATTTTAGTAAAATAATGTTCTGGTTTATTTAGCAGTTTGCTAGTTAAATAATTAACTACACACATAATTTATGAGAATGTAGGAGTCCCATCTAAGGAATTGAGGATCACTTTTCTGTATACTGTCCATCAATATTATAAACTTCATGCATAATTGGAGAATCAGAAATACTAATGAATAATGATTTAGGTTTTAAGTGTCCATCATAATCCTTTACAGCCTTCTGGTTTAAAGTAGATGGTTCTTTATTATGTATAACTATGTCATCTTAGATACATTCAAAAAACACTACTTTTGGCTTATTCAGTTTCCCACCCTCCTAAAGTCTCCACATTTGAACCATCTGTAAATGGAACATTTATTTTTACCCCTAAAAGTTGTCAAGTCATCTGAATATGATCTTTAATACAAATTGAAGAATGTGTTAAAGATATACAAAAAGAACATATTTTGCAATAAAACCTACATGTTTGCAATCGATATTTTTGGATTTTTGAGTTGGAAGCCTTCATGTGTATAAAATATTTTTTAATTCTTGTGTGTATTATATGTATATGAAATAAAGTTGTGATTATTTAAAACACATACATGGTACTTTTTGATACACTGTCAAACATAATGATTTTTTTTAGCTAAAATGGGGAAAATGATATAATAATTACATTGATATTTATGATGTTCTATAGGAGTTCAGAAAAGTGGAAAATATTTAGTACATTTTGTTTGATAGTACTCCTAGTATATAGAGTCTTACTGAGTTGTATGCAATTGCCTCTCAATGTCCTAGCCAGCTGTAACAGCTGTAATATACTTTGATCTATAAATTATAAAATAACTATCTCCTTTTAAAAAAAAAAAGGCTTTGTAAAAAAAAAATTGCATCTTGTTGAAAAGTCTGGGAATGACTAAAAGATTTAGAAAGATGCAGAATCAAGAGCGATAAAACAGCAATTTGTTACTAAATAGAGCTTTAAACAGTATATGAAACATACTTCAGGTTAGTCAGAAGAGGTCCTCTGAATTACACTGTGCATGCTTCCCTGAAATGAAACTGTATGTTATTGGTTAACCAGGATATTTAGCATAATCACTCTGCTAGACTGTGGTGGAGGGAGGTGATTATCACTGAGAACAGATGGGCAGGTCCACAGCACTGCCAGATTCTGCACAAGCTCCATTTATCGTTGGTTCTTGCTTTTTTCCTTCTGTGTTTTAAATTTTTTAAAAAAACATTGTATGTTCTAAAGAACTAGCTTCACAAAAGGCTGGTGGCTGATGATCTTTCAGCTAAGATTTCAAATGTAGAAGAAAGATTTAAAATGCTGTCACTGTGTATCTAAGAAGGATGGGGCAGATTTCATTTTACCCTGTAGTCTCCCTCAATGCATGCACGGATTTATCTGTACGCTAAGCTCTCTGCTCTGCATCTGTAGCTCCTTGTGGATTATATTGTCTCTGTGATCAGAAATGATTTTCTCGGATATGAACACCGTTTCTGGCTCCCCTAAAGTGCATCCTCCTAATGGGACCCGGTTTTACACTTTTCAAGTAAGTGTGCTTTAAATGGCTTCACTACTTAGGAAGTTAATATATTGTCAAACTTTTAATAAAGGGCTATATAAAGGAAAAAAGACTTAAAAAGTATGGCAGTATTGAAGAGAATGTATGGAATGAATAATGTGCATGTCAGTTTAATCTGCTTTAAAATGTGGAAATATGATGGCATTAGGCGTCTCTGTGAATTAAAACAAAAAATAGTGAACACAATTTTCCACAGGAATTTTTAAATCTGCTACAGTGTCATCCTTGAGAGTTTATGAGATATGTTGTGACTCCTGATATTGTTATTTATGGGTAAAATATGGTAAACATTGTAGAGTTACTTCCCTTGTGCATCACAGAAAGAGTAGAATTAAAACACATTTTATGAACTTTGCAAACTAAATCCTCTGGGCTCAGAAAAATATTTTGCATTTCATATACACATTTTAACATAATTCCTATTATTTAATTTTCTTATGTATATAATATAAAGGCAATAAACAATATAGGAGGTTTAAGAACCACATTCAGTATGCTTCCAATTTGAAATAGAATAGAAACTCATTAGGATGGAAGGTTTTCTGTGTTATCAAAAAGTCAAAATGATTTCTAATGTAAATGTGAGTTAAAAACTGTTACCTACTAAATGTATTTCAGTTGCCTGTGAATAAATCAGCCATCAATCTAGAAAATGACTAGGTCTAAACTAAATCAGTTTCTATCTTATTTTTATCTTCAAATTGTATCTTTCGTTACTAAGGTTTACTTTGTAATTCAGTCATATTATCATTACATGAGAAAGGAAAATGACATTCTTTTCTCTGTATATTTTACATTATGGAAACATAAACAGCCTGATATTTAATTATTTTGACTGTATAGTTATACCATACTTGGAAAAATAAGTATAAAGATTTAGAAAATTAATATAATAAAGGTAGTCAGAGTTTTTTTAAAGGAGCTCTAAATAAATGTACATCTGAATTATAAGTCTCTTGCCTTTGCAAACTGTAGGCAGTAGATATAATTACTCTTTCTCTCTCCCCTTTCTATACTTCTATTTTTAATGCTGTTGCCTTGTCTGTTTTACACTGATGTCTACTGATAGTGCAAGTCTGTGGTTTTACAAAATGTATTCTCTTCCTAGTGGTGATCTGCTTATTGTGGCAGTGATTCAAAATGCAAGTGCCCTGGGGCTGTTGTACAGAATTATTACTTTTTTTGTCCTCTTCTCCTCTGTACACTGAGATATAAACACCTCTTACAATATCCTGCAGCTGGCTCTTTGGGTAGCTTTTGACATTAGGTATTCTACTTCAGTCTCTTAAAGTTTAAGGGTCAGTGCATTCCATATGCTCGGTCATGACAGAGGCTTTTTACAATTCTTTCAGTAAAGATCTTACCAATACCTTTCTTGGCAGGTGACTTTCTTTGAAAACACACTAGAACAATTTTAAATACCCTCTTATTGTTGATAATAACATTCTTGTTAAAACTCTAGGAATTCAGATAATATATAAATTTTGCCAAATATAAACTCTATTCACCTACATTTTTAATTTCCTAAAATATTTGCTCCTGAGGTCTGTAACAGACAATATGTATTTAAGTTTTCATGTTTATCATTTTGTTGCTGTTATTATTTGTTTTTACCTTTGGTGGAAGAAAGAAAGAAAGATGGTTTTTAAAGCACAAAGATAAATGTTTATAGTAGTAAACTCTCATTTTTTTCAAAGAAAAATATTAAATGATTATTAGAATTATACTAAATGATTATTAGAATTATATATTGATTACAAAGAATTAAATGATTTTCTTACCTATATACATTAACCTATATTGAGGCAACATATTTTCTTTGGTTGAAATACTGTAAAAACAAATGAGATGCTGTAAAGTAACAGACCATTTGTCAAAAACTATCTTGAGAAAATGATTAAATTTTCAAAAATGGTTCTCATTATGAAATGGCATAAATGTACTTCTAAAACGATTCTGCATCAAGGAGTTGGGATTTTAGTGCTTACTTCCTTAAAATTATTCTAGCACAAGAGTTAACATATGCAAATATATTTAAGAGCGCTGAGCATGAATAATACTGCATTTTAGTTCCATCTTCTCATTAAACATCCAAACTAACCTGTCATTTTTTTTTTCTGACATGGTATGCTATCGCATTTTAAGAGTAAGCTTTAGAGTGTATTTGACCTAAGTAGTTCAAAGGTGAAAAGGCAACAAATGAGTAGAAGGATATTCTTAGAACAGGACCTTGCTTTTCATTGCATCTTTAATTTAGACAAACATATTCATACTTCTAAGCATATACATACGATTTTTTGTATAGACTATGTAATACTTCATTTAAACTAATTCCTTTAAGTGTGAATCATCACTTTTGTATTACTGTGAATATACTTGTGCCTGCATTTTTCTATTTAGAGGTTCCTGGACCCTGGATGATGTCAGCACCCAATTTGCACTGTGTGTCTAATGAGTGACTTCTCATCAAAAGTCAAGTTCTAGAGTGTAGTTTCTAAAATGCTTTTTAATTGACAAAAGTTAAAATTAAGCACTACTAGAGGAAAATAATATTTGCAATACTTTTATGCATTAGAAGTGTCAATGTGTGGGACTCAAATATATACAAGTGAAAAACCTACTTTACATATAAGCACAGTGAATTTTGTTACTTTTCTGTCCATAAAAATCATGTCTCAACATGGCTTTACATTTGTTCTTTCATAGCTTTATCTTTGCAAATAATACCATCTATTTTCTCTACTAATATTCCTGAGTGATTAATCATGATTTAATGTGTTCTTGCTCCCAGAGGTCATGGTCAACACCATGGCTCTCTTCATTTCCTAGAAATTAAATACCTCACCCACCTGTTTTCAAACCATATCTGCATAGTCCTAAACTTTCATGAGAGTTTGTCAATAGTTGCTAGCAACAATAGGGAAAAATATGTATCTTTATATTATATATATTTATATATATTTTTAATTGTACTTTAGGTCCTGGGGTACATATGCAGATCATGCAGGATTGTTGCATAGGTACATACATGGCACAGATGGCAATGTGTTTTGCCGCCTCCATCCCTCTGTCACCTATATCTGGCATTTCTCCCCATGTTATCCCTCCCCAACCTCCCCACCCCATACTGTCCCTCCCCTAGCCGCCCCCCAACAGATCCCAGTGTGTGATGCTCTCCTCCCTGTGTCCATGTGTTCTCATTGTTTAACACCCGCCTATGAGTGAGAACATGCGGTTTTTGACTTTCTGTTCTTGTGTCAGTTTGCTGAGAATGATGGTTTCCAGATTCATCCATGTCCCTACAAAGGATACAAACTCATCATTTTTTATGGCTGCATAGTATTCTATGGCATATATGTGCCACATTTTCCTTGTTCAGTCTACCATTGATGGGCATTTGTGTTGGTTCCAGGTCTTTGCCATTGTAAATTGTGCTGCAATGAATATACGTGTTCATGTGTCTTTATAATAGAACGATTTATAATCCTTTGGATATATACCCAGTAATGGGATTGCTAGGTCAAATGGAGTTTCTATTTCTAGGTCCTTGAGGAATTACCACACTGTCTTCCACAATGGTTGAGCTAATTTACACTCCCACCAACAGTGTAAAAGTGTTCCTATTTCTCCACATCCTCTCCAGCATCTATTATATATATATATATATATATATATATATATATATATATATATATATGGCAGCATCTCTCTCTGTTGCCCATGCTGGAGTGCAATGGCCCAATAAAGGCTCACTGCAGTCTCAGCCTCCCAGGCTCAAATGATCCTCCCACCTTAGCCCCTCAAGTAGCTGGGACTACAGGCACACACCACCACACCTGGCTACTTCTTTAATGCTCTGTAGAGATGGTGGTCTCACTATATTTTCCAGGCTGGTCTTGAACTCACGGGCTCAAGAAATCCTCCAGCCTAGGCTTCAGCCTGCGTCTGGGATTACAGGAGTGAACCACCTCACCAGGGCAAGAAACATTATTTTGTGGCTTATAAAGTTTCACTATTCTACATTTACATTTTTTATTTATGGGTGCTCTGTGAAAGCTTTCATAAGTAACAACACACTGTGTTACTATCACATACAAAACAAAATGAAGTTTGCAACCCATTTCTTCAAACCAAAGGATTAATTTCTGATAGAAATTTTATCCCCTGGACCCATAGACGAGTTATTTCATATATATATATATATATATATAGCCATTTAATTCTAGCATTAATAAAATTATCTGTCAGAACTATGTATAGAAATGGTTAAGTCTTGATACTTACTGAAAACAAGAGAAAGAAGCTTTACTTTAAGTATGGAAACATAGTAACCTGCTGCTTCCATGTTTAAAATACTTCTCTTCTCCAATCATTTTGGCATCAGGCACTGATTTTGTAGAAGACAATTTTTCCATGAACCTGAGATGGAGAGGAGAGGGGATGGTTTTAGCATAAAACTATTCCACCTTAGATCAACAGGCATTAGATTTCCATAAGGTGAGTGCAACATAGATCCCTCACATGTACAGTTCACAATAGGGTTCACACTTCTATGAGAATCTAATCCCACAGCTGATCTGACAGAAGGCAGAACTCAGGTGATAATGTGAGTAATGGGGTCAGCTGTAAATACAGATGAAGCTTTGCTCACTTGTCCACTGCTCACTTCCTGCTGTGCAGCTTGGTTCCTAACAGGCCATGGACCAGTACCAGTAGTTAGGACCTCTGCCTTAAAAGATAATATTATCTTTCCAGTTTGGCATTAAAAAGTACTTCCTGATAAGGGAAACACACTCTACTTTTTTTCCTAGAAAGTTGTTTGCAACTTTTCCTCTTCACTCAAAATGCCCACTGGAAAATTTTTCTTAAAGTCTTATCTCAAATGCCACCTCCTTCATGAAGCCTTCACTCATTCTTGCACACTGTATTAAATGCCTTTTGTAAAAAAATCCTCTTTATTTGTCCATACCGCTACAAAAGCAAATTTTATGCTTGGTTATAATTCCCATGACCACTTTATTAAGCTGTGTCCCTAACACATGGATACCGACAATATTTCTGTAGGGTGGAAAATATATTTCAAAGATAAATGATTTACCATTAAAATTTAACACAGAAAGCAACAAATTATTTTTCTTTTAAATATATAGGCAGTTAGTGAGACATAACTAGTAATAACTACAGAATCAGATGTATAAATGTAAATTTGCTTATGTACCACGCAAATAAAATTCTTAAAAATATATAACAGATACATGAGTTACAAAGGAAAATTTTTAATTTTATTGTTTTTTAATATTTCTATCACAGCTAACCAAAGCTTTTTTAAGGATTTTTTAAATACATCTTTACCATTTTTTATTAATTTGCATTTTCTTGTTTTATCAAGAGAACTTTATAAATTTTTATTTGTATATAGTTTCAGACTTGGCAGATAGGATTAGCACCTGAAATAGGAGACTAATATGTAAACTGAAAACCTCAATTGCATGAACTTTTACTCAAAAAGATACGTAGTGGGGCATGATGGCTCATGCATGTGTTCTCAGCACTTTGGGAGGCCAAGGCAAGTAGATCTCCTGAGCTCAGGAGTTCAAGACCAGCTTAGGCAACCCAGAGAAACCCCATCTCTACCAAAAATACAAAAAAAGTAGCCAGGCATGGTGATGCACACGTGTAGTCACATCTACTTGGGAGACTGAGGTGGGAGGATTGCTTGAGCCTGCGAGGCAGAGGTTGCAGTGAGCTGAGTTTGCACCAGCATATTTCAACCTGGGTGACAGAGTGATATCCTGTGTATTAGTCCGTTTTCATGCTGCTGATTAAGAAATACCCAAGACTGGGAAGAAAAAGAGATTTAGTAAACGTACAGTTCCCTGTGGCTGGGGAGGCCTCACAATCATGGTAGAAGGCAAGGAGGAGCAAGTCACATCTTAAGTGGATGGTGGTAGGTAAAGACAGAGCTTTGCAAAGAAATTCTTGTTTTTAAAACTATCAGATCTCATGAGACTCATTTGCTATCATGAGAACAACACAGGAAAGACCCACACTTACAGTTCAATCATGCCATGTTGTGAGTTCCTTTCACAACACATGGGAATTGTGGGAGTTACAATTCAAGATGAGATTTGGGTGGGGACACAGTCAAACCAAAATTTTCCACACCAGACCCCACCCAAATCTCATATTATCAAATTTTAAAACCAATCGTGCCTCCCCAACAGTCCCCCAAAGTCTTAACTCATTTCAGCATTAACTCAAAAGTCCACAGTCCAACATCTCACCTGTGACAAAGCAAGTTTCTTCCACCTATGAGCCTGTAAAATCAAAAAGAGGTTGCTTACTTTCTAGATACAATGAAGGTATAGGCATTGGGTAAATACAGACATACCAGATGGGATAAATTGACCAAAACAAAGCGGCTATAGGCCCCATGCAAGTCCAAAATCCAGCAGGGCAGTCAAATGTTAAAGCTCCAAAATCATCTCCTTTGACTTCATGTCTCAAATCCAAATCGTGCTGATGAAAGAGGTGGGTTCCCATGACCTTGGGCAGCTCTGACCCTGTGGATTTACAGGTATAGCCTCCCTCCTGGCTGCTTTCATGGGCTAGTGTTGAGTGTCTATGGCTTTTCCAGGTATATGGTGCAAGCTGTCAGTGGGTCTACCATTCTGGGGTCTGGAGGACAGCAATGGCCCTCTTCTCATGGCTCCACTAGGCAGTGCACCAGTAGGGACTGTGTGGGGCTTCTGACCCCACATTTTCCTTCTGCACTGCCCTAGCAGAGGTTCTGCATAAGGATCCCACCCCTGCAGAAAACTTCTTCCTGGACATCCAGGCATTTCCATACATCCTGTTAAATCTAGGCAGAAGGTCTCAAACCTCAGTTCTTGACTTCTATGCACCTGTAGGCTGAACAGCATCTGGAAGCTGCCAAGGCTTCAGACTTCCAGCTTCTGAAACAACAACCTGAGCTGAACTTTAGCCCCTTTTAGTCACAGCTAGGGCAGATGGGACACAGGACATGAAGTCCTTAGACTTCACACAGCAGAAGGACCCTGGGCCCAGCTAATGAAACTACTTTTTCTTCCTAGACCTCTGGGCCTGTGATAAGAGGGGCTGCCACAAAGTCTCTGTGACATGCTCTGGAGACATTTTCCCCATTATCTTGGTGATTAACATTCAGCTCCATGTTACTTATGCAAATTTCTGCAGCCAGCTTGAATTTCTCCTCAGATAATGGGGTATTCTTTTCTATAGCATTGTCAGGCTACAAGTTTTTCAAACTTTTATACTGTTTCCCTTTTAAAACTAAATGCCTTTAACAATACCCAAGTCACCTCTTGAATGCTTTGTTGCTTAGAAATTTCTTTCACCAGATACCCTGAATCATCTCTGAATCATCTCTCTCAAGTTCAAAGTTCCACAAATCTTTAGGGCAAGGGCAAAATGCCACCAGTCTCTTTGCTAAAACATAACAAGAGTCACTTCATACTTTGCTCTAGTTTCCAACAAGTTCCGCATCTCCATCTGAGACCACCTCAGCCTGGATTTCATTGTTCATATCATTGTCAGCATTTTGGTCAAAGTCATTCAACAAGTCTCTAGGAAGTTCCAAATTGTCCCACATTTTCCTGTCTTGTTCTGATCCCTCCAAACTGTTCCAACCTCTGCCTGTTACCCAGTTCCAAAGTTGCATCTACATTTTTGGGTATCTTCAGCAACACCCCACTCCTGATATCAATTTACTGTATTAGTTCATTTTCATACTGCTGATATAGACATACCCAAGACTGGGAAGAAAAACAGGTTTAATGGACTTACAGTTTCATGTGTCTGGGAGGCCATACAATCATGGCAGGAGGCAAGGAAGAGCAAATTACATCTTAAATGGATGGTGACAGGCAAAGAGAGAGAGTTTGTGCAGGGAAACTTCCATTTAAAAACCATCAGATCTGGTGAGACTCATTCACTATCATGAGAACAGCACAGGAAAGACCCACCCCCATAATTTGTTACCTCCCATCGGTTTCTCCCATAACACATGGTTATTGTGAGAGTTACAATTCAAGATGAGACTGGAGTGGGGACACAGCCAAACCATATTACTCTTTCTCAAAAAAATTTAAAAAATGGAAAGAAAAGAAAAAAAGCTACTACTGGCAATTAATATATGGATATCATCATATCTGTGTAATCAAATGAGGGTGAGGTAATTCTGGCTTTTCATCAAATAACTGGATTTTCTATATTCTATCATTTTGTTGCTACTTAAGAGTCTGCCATTATTTTTCTGTTATTTGGAGGACCTTATAACTTCTTATGGTTGATAAATTTTAAATCCATCTGGAAATACCTCTCAGAATGCTTGGCATGTGTTATGTGTTCAAATAACATTAATGAAGGCAAAGTAACACTATATAGCTGTTAAAAAAAGACCTCCTAGCTCCAAGATTACCTAGTAATATAGGCAGAGTTTGCCTGCTAAGTGAGAGAATCAATATTTTGCTCTGTCACCCAAATGTATGCATTCATGCTTACGAATGGCAGAATTAACACAAGAGATGTTTAACATAACTAGGACAAAACCTAGAGACAGGAAATGGCTAAAAATAAAGTATGCAGCCTCCAAAATATAAAGATAGCTTTGACTGTAATCCCTAAGACCTTGGACTTTGGATTTAAGAATTTTCAGTGAGGAGCGAAAAAAAAGCTTGGATTTGCTGTTAGAATACTGGATGTCTCCTTGGATGGCAATTGAACTAGAACAGAGGGAACAATTCAGTAGATTTCAAAAAATATTTAAAATTCAGATGTGTTGTCATGATTTCCCACTTTATAGATGAAAAAATGAAGGTCCATAAAAAGTACCCAAATTATCTTTAATAATGCAAAGAGGGAGTAATATAGTTTTTGTCTGTATCCAGAGCTATCAATCATAAAAATCCATGCTTGTTCCATTGTATTGTGCTGCCTAAGCTGTTAATTATTACGTGTAGAAACAAAGTATTCTAAATTATGTAATTTCCAATACTGTTGATCTATTAGGGCAGACATTTATAGAAATTTGTTTCCATAACTTCAAAGCATCGCCTCACTGGATTTTTAAATTTAAGGCTTTTATTTAACTACACCCCTTCATTTAATCTTTACTGATAGTATTTTCCTAGTTGGAAATACGTATTTGTTATAATCAAATTGCCAATAAACTTATATCCTGAAATTGTACTGAAAGATATAAAGGGCAGCTCAAGGAAAAAGTCTTTTCTAAATACACACCTTTGTTTATTTAATAATTCTCTCTATATCAGTGATGCCAACCATAGAAATAAATGAGTAGCCCCTGAGGCTCCAGATAGGAAATGATGACTCTTCCATTTGCAGAAGTGTCTACCTCATAGACGTTAGCTAGGCTATATGTTACATGAGGGCAGGTGCTGTGTCATTATTCTCATTGTTAATTCACCAACATCAAGCAGAGTGCCTAATACAAAACCTTGATTAGTAAATAGGTGATGAATTGAATTATTACAAATTAGAAAGAAGAATGTCTTACTTAGTGTCATATAGCTATTGCTGGTATTCTGATTTAGTGCAACCTCCTTAAAATCACATTAATGCTTTTAAAATTCTCAGATTTGGGTATACAAATAGATTTCACTTATACTTACCTAAAATAACCCTATGTTTCAGGTGTCATCTGGAGGGGAAAGAAATTAGAAATAGTGAAATGACTTGGGAAGTCCTTGAGGTAAAGTATTTAATGCACTGATTACAGTCCAGGTGGTTAGAAAGAACCCAATAAAGCAGCTACTAAAACAGTGGCTACATCCAGAGGTATGGTCCATAAATCACACTAGAAGTGACAGGGACATGAGCTAATAAAAGTTAAGAATAAATGGGAAAATATTTAATGGATATAATAAATATAATTCACAAGAATTTATTAAGTTACTGAATATTATAAGAGGCAAAAGAGGAAGGGTTGGGTTTACCTCTAAAGCGTCTGGTGAAGGAGAGAGGCATATAGAGAAGGAACAGTTTGTAAAACAATATATTAAGTTCAGTTTTGAACAGATTAATTAGACAGTTGGAAACACAGGTTTGACTCTCAGGAAAGAGGTCTGTCTGAGTAGTAGATGTAAATGTGTGAGACATCTGCTTGCTGGGTAGAGGAAGCTATGGAAGTAGATAAAATGACTTTGACAGAGAATGAGGAGATTGGGAGTAGAGTGGGGAATGAAACCCTTGGATACACTCACTTACACAGAATTATCATCATTTTGAGTGTGTATGCTTGGTTTGCTTTGTAAACACATTTTGGAAGTTTGTTTTCCTTATTACCCAACTTGAATACTACCCGTGAAGCTAATTAAAGTTAGATACTCCTGACTCCCAAATGTGTGTATTAGCTTTATTTTATAAATATTTTTTGGAAGCTTACATTTCCATTCAAACCACATCGTGGAACCTTATCCCTGAAACAATTCCAGATAAATTCTTCTGTTCTTATACTTACCATAATAAAGATAGGTGTATTACATTATTATACTACATTTAGTTTTTCACTTTTCTCTCTGTACCGCTAGACTGGAAATTCCTAGAGAGCATATAATTTATTTCACTTAACTGCTCACTTCTTTATTGACAGCTAGCATAATGCCTGTCATTTAGAAAGTTCCTATGCCTTTTGAATAAATAAATGAATTCATATGTAAATGTTAGAATAAAATTGGTTTTCTAACTTTGACACACCTTGTTGTAAGTCACCATTATGCCAGACTGTAACAATGTAGAGCAAACCACCAGGTCTCTGCACTCAAGAATCTTAGAGTTGCATAATATTCCATGGTGTATATGTACCACATTTTAAAATGATGAGTTCGTGTCCTTTGTAGGGACATGGATGAACCTGGAAACCATCATTCTCAGCAAACTGACACAAGAGCAGAAAATCAAACACCACATGTTCTCACTCATAGGCGGGTGTTGAACAATGAGAACACATGGACACAGGGAGGGGAACACTACACACTGGGGTCTGTTGTGGGGAAATGGGGGAGGGGTGGGGAGGTGGGGAGAGATAGCATGGGGAGAAATGCCAGACATAGGTGAAGGGGAGGAAGGCAGCAAATCACACTGCCATGCGTGTACCTATGCAACAATCTTGCACGTTCTTCACATGTACCCCAAAACCTAAAATACAATAAAAAATTTTTAAAAATAAAAATAAAAAAAAACAATAAAATAAAAAAAAAGAATCTTAGAGTTGCCCCAAGGAAAATTATCAAAAAGTCACAATAGCATATCATTCTGTTCTCTAGAGTAGACAGAGAAACAGAGATGCTTTGACTTTAAATATAGACACAGACAATATTATTATAAAATGGGTAATTTCATTACATAAGTATATCTCCAAATCCACTTTTAATTCTCATTCATAGTTAACTTTCCTACCATTTTTATTGCTTTTCCTTTTATATTTTCAAAATATTTTACACATAACAAGGATTATTCTAAAAAACTTCATATTAGTTAACAGCCTTCATGTATTAGTCTGTTTTTACACCGGTAAAAGAATAATACCCAAGACTAAATAATTTTTAAGGAAAAGATGTTTAATTGACTCACAGTTTCACATGTTTAGGGAGGCCGGAGGAAACTTATAATCATGATGGAAGGGGAAGCAGGCACATTTTACATAATGGCAGGCAAGAGAGAGAAAGTGTGAAGGAGGAACTGTCAAGGATTTATACAACCATCAGATCTCATGACAACTCACTATCACAAGAACACCATGGAGGGAACCACCACCATAATCCAATCACTCCCCTCCCTTGATACATGGGAATTTACAGGTCCTTCCCTCTACATGTGGAGATTACAATTCGAGATGAGATTTGGATGGGGAAAACAGAGCCAAACCATATCAATAACCATTAGAATTAAATACATCATTCAAAAACAGATTCTAGTATTTGAGTGTGACTATAAGCAAGTGAAATTATTTCTCTAGTTTTACTTTCCTAAACCATTGGAAAAGAATAAAAGTATTTAAGTCAAAGGTTATTCTGATTGCTTAATGGAATATTTATAAAATCTTTTATTAGTATTTACTTCCAATAAAGATGGAACTCAATCAAGGTTAGCTATTGTTTTAAAAAAGTTATAGTAAGCTAAGTCTAATTTATCATTGAAAAAAGAAAACTACATTTTGTAAATTTAGTGCAGCCCAAGTGTACGACATTTACTAAGCCTAGAGTAATATACAGTAATGTCCTAGGCCTTCACATTCATTTACTCATTTACACATTCATTTACCCACTGATTCACCCAGAACAATTTACAGTTCCTCTAACTCTATTTATGGTAAATGCCCTATACAGATGTACCACTTTTTATTCTTTTTTTTTTTTTTTCAAGGCAGAGCCTCACTCTGTCACCCAGGCTGGCGTGCAGTGGCGTGATCTCGGCTCACTGCAACCTCCACCTCCTGGGTTCAAGTGATTCTCCTGCCTCAGCCACCCAAGTAGCTAGGACTACAAGCACACGCCATCACACCCATCTAATTTTTGTATTTTTAGTAGAGATGGCGTTTCACCATGTGGCCAGGCTGCTCTCAATCTCCTGACCTAGTGATCCTCCCGCCTCAGCCTCCTAAAGTGCTGGTATTATAGGCATGAGCCACTGCGCCCAGCCTTTATTCTTTTATACTGTATTTTTACTATAAGTTTTATATAGGTCTTTTATATATATATATATATATATATATATATATATATTCAGATATACAATAATTACCATGTTACAATGCCCACAGTACTCAGTACAGTAACATGCTGTACAAGTTTGTGGCCTAGGAACAATACGCTATGCCATATAGCTGAGAAGTGTAGTAGGCTGCACCATCTAGATTTGTGTATTGTGTCATGATGTTCACATGACAAAATCACCTAATTACGTACTTCTCAGAACACAACCCAGTCATTAGGTGTTGTATAACTGTAGCATACTTTTATCCTATATTTATGTCTTCTTTGGCACATTATTATTCTGCCCTTTTTAAGATGATCCAGCCCTGAGGTTATAATACGACTATAAGAAGCCATAGGTGTAGTTGGTTGATGCTGAAAAAGAAGCTGTCTTTGAAATCCTAAATGACATATGGCATCATAAATAAAATATTATACATTCACTGTATTTCAAGCATTATAATTTATCAATGTCTGACTACATTATTTGTTTTAATACAATTTTGTTTAATGTTAAAATATTTAACATATAAGGAATCACATGTTTTAACACTAATACAGTTCAAGTATTTGCAAACACTATTCTTTCATTCAGGAAAACAATTATCAAGAACTCGCCTTCAATGTGAACTATATTTTCAGGGAGGAGTTTTTGTCATACATAAAATATTAGAATAAATATTTTAATAGACAATTGTAAGATGCAGTTATATTGTGCTAAAATAATCAGTTAATTCCAAATGTGTCAATTGAGAAAGAATCTGAGGAAGAATTTTACTGTTTAAAAAGTCATGAGGAATTTTGAAATAATTCTATCACATAAACATAACTAAAGAAGTGCTCTTTTTTAAAATATATACATACCAGCCATGGTTTATGCCTGGCCAATGGATGTGATCTGAGGGACCATCCTAAACAGAGCTTCTCCATGGCAGACCTTCCCTAGAATTTTAGTTTTCTTTATCTTCTTGAAGTTCCAAATCATGCTGTGAACCCTAGACCTCCAGATATTTAGTTATGCCATTCCCTGTGTCCATGTTGTGTTGTGCACACACAGACATACTCAGACTTTGCTTAATGCTGCTATAGCACCATGTCACAGACTAAAATTCCAAGAAAATATATTTTATTCAGTGATGATTCCCAGGATATTCTGTCTCATGTGGCACTCCAAAAATATATGTGAAATGAATAGATGTGATTTGATAGTATAAATATGAAGATTTTTTTTACCTTGTAGAATACTGTAACTGGAATTATGTTAATATATTTTGTACTATTAAGTAATACCCAAATTTATGTTAACTTTTGCATATATCTAATAAGAAAGAATAAGTAGCAGTACAAAACATACTTTGAAGGAAATGTGAGCATATCAGCTATTGTAGATGATAATGAGAAGGACATAGTTTTTTGTAATCTAAACCAAAGGTAGGAGAATTTGTGCTTTTGTGGGGAAAGGTCAAATACAATCATAAGTCTAGGAAATTAGCGTTATTTTTAACATTGCATTAATCTAATTTTATTAATAATTCAATTTGTATATTACATTTACAAAAAATACAGAGAAATATTTAATATGAAATGCTGCCAGCATAATTTACTAAGAGAAAAACAGATCTTATGAAGAAAGGATGGAGAAAATCACAGACATTATGTAGCCTGAGGAAAAGAACATGGAAGAGAAACTCAATTTCACCTATTCAAAAGCAAGATTCTTTTCATTTGAATACATTATGATTGTTCACTATGTCCAGTGAGAAACATGAAAGTGATTGAAAATAAAATGTTTCAATTGGATATAAATATAAACTGATGATTATTGGAGTAAAGTAATCATTAAAGATGGAATCTTAATCAAATCTCCATATTGGGGATTTTCTAGATGAGGCATAATACAAAATGCAAGGAGCAGGAGATATAAATTTGGGCCTCATATCTAAACATGAAACATGAATATGCAAATATTGAACTTCCCTGAGGTTCAGTTTAATTTTAAAGTAATAAAAATAGCAAATATATTTCTCAAGGTTGATGAGAAAATATATTTGAAAGCATTTAATAAATTTTAAAACACTGTTCAGTTGAGGGTCTCTGTTCAAAACAGTGGAAACTTATGCGCACATTAAACAAAATAAAAATGTGTTAGAATGATATGGAAACATTGAAAGGCAACCAAAAACATCAGGGTTTTTTTGACTTATGTGACTATTATGTACAAAGTTCTATTCTAGTTACCATAAATTGCAGCAAGGAAGTGAAACATGGAGCTTATATTCTGTTTTTTTTTTTTTTTTTTTTTTTTTTTTTTTTTT
>NW_016107471.1:1889321-2023378 GCF_001604975.1 Cebus imitator | reverse complement strand
CTCACTGCAACCTCTGCCTCCCGGGTTCAAGCAATTATCCTGCCTCAGCCTCCCAAATAGCTGGGATTACAGCCATGTGCCACCACACCCAGCTAGTTTTGTATTTTTAGTAGAGATGGGGTTTTGCCATCTTGGTCAGGCTGGTCTTGAACCCCTGACCTCAGGTGATCTGCCCGCCTCGGCCTCCCAAAGTGTTAGGATTACAGGCATCAGCCACCACACCCAGCCAAGTTTATATTCTAATAGGATAAAATAGATAATAGGCAAAATAAATAGGATGATATATACCATGCTAGGCAGTGATAAAAGCTAAGGAGAAATAGGGAACATAGGAAGTGGGAAGGGAGTGTTAGAGTGTGAAGTTTAAATGGTATGGGAAGGAGAGGCCTCACAGAGAAGAGCCTGTAAGTAAAGTCCTGGAGGAATCAAAGTGGCTTTGGAGATCTCTGTCAGCTGAAGGACAGTCTCTTCACAATGTCATCCATCACTAGATAGTTTACTATAGCCCTCTACTCAAGGCAGAGAAAGTGTGGCCAGCCTAGTCTGGACCTCGTTTAATCATACATGTGCTGTCATCTACTGGCCTCCTGCCTGTCTTGGTCAACCCTGGTCCCAACACTGTCCCACCTACTATAACAAGGTACACCATAGATTGTGCTTAAGGAGATTTTAGATTCCCTTTAAGACCAAAAAAACCAAAGAAGTGTCTATTACATCTCTACAGTCCTCGCTTCTTCTAACACTTTCTTTTACTTCCTGTGCCATCTTTTCCCCACTTTCTACTTCTGTGCTCCAAAATCTCAAACTTTCCAGTGCAATATATAAAAGTGTCACAGTCCCCCAATTTAGGGTCACCACTACTTTTCATGTCCCATATAATGTTGTGCTTACCTCTATTATAATAATTACCACAAATCTGATTTAATTATGCATATCTGTTTTCTCATCATTCTGTGAGTTCCTTAAGGAAACAAAATACACCTTTTTAGGTGAACAAATTGTGGGTGTTCAATAAATGTCTAAATATATAAAGGATATATGTAATTATCTCAAAGGTCACAAAGCATATGTTGTACCAAGCTGTATGTAGGTGATATATTCATTAATGTCGACATTGGTTTTATGGAATATGAAGTGTTCAACAGAATATAATTATCATTTATGTGTGTATGTAATTGTTGATGTTTTTGGTTTTTTGGTGGGGAGAAATTATAACTGAAAGAAATTTATTTTTGTAAGGATTTTAAAAAATTTTAAATATTTCTAAATTTAAAATAAATATATTTATTCGCATTTAATATCAGGCTATTTGTACTTTATATGAATACTATATAAAACTTAGATGTTCTATTTCAATCTGTTTGATGTTCTACAATACCATGCTGTTCAAATCAACTTCAATTTTCTTTTAGTAGCTAACATTTTCCTTAAAGTTATTAGCATTGAATTCTAAATTCTTATAATACTGCATTTGAAGTCATACAGAGCTGAGTGTTAATCATTCTCTACCACCTTCTGGACAAAGGATTTAATCTTTCTAACTTCATTTTTTACATCCGTAAAATGAGTTAGAGAGGAATACCAACCTCAAGAGATTGTCATTAAGGTGAAGTGAGAAATTGCATATGTAAAGAACCTACCGTGGGGCTTGACATGCATGAATGCAAAACAGGTGTACCTACAGCACTATTTTATTAATATTGTTACTACAGCATCAGATATTTGAATGAAATGCTTTATTTCTCAATAATATAATTAATTGTTACTGTCAATTCAGATTCTCTCTGGAAATTGCCTTTGAGCTTCAGATTTTATTGGCTGCAATTTATTTCATCTCTTCTCTCTCTCTCTTGGATCAGAGTAAAAGATCCTTGGAATTTTTACAATGATTCTCAAACTTCAGAATGCATAATTATCCAAAATGCAGACTACTGAGACTACCTCCAGAGATGATTCACAAAATATGTAAGAGAGAAGGAGTTTGCACTTTTAATCTGAATCTCAAGTGATGTCTGTGCAGAAAGATCACAAATTAGAAAATAGTATACAAGAGATGGAGTATTTTTAGCACTATAAAAGGTACTTTCTATGTGAAGAATGACTGCTGAATAGAAGGTTAGATAGTCACAAAGTCTTCCTTCAGTTATAAATAATTATTATGTTTTAGAAATATAGGCTTTGATTTGTGCAATGGTCATTTAATTATTTCCTTCATAAGCCAATTTGTAACTCCAGTTGATGAATCAATTATGAGGATTCCAAACTCCTTTTTTTTTTGCATGAAAATAAGCTAATTAAATGTGGACCAGCTCTCTGTAATAATGACCTTTAGGTTATACCTCCTTTAGGGCATATGTTTGTCCAGGAATTTCCAAACTCAGACTTAATATATTGCCATGTCAAGAATGATATTCATCTCTTCTTAAATAATGATTTATCTGTCACTGAGAATCTGCTTAAAATGAAACAAAAGCTTTAAATTTCTACTACAGTAAATGTGACTAGCTTTTAAATAATCTGATTTCAAATTAGAGCTTAATTAAACAATTAAAACAATTAATGTTCATTACTAGAGGGGTGTTATGTGGTTTCTATTCCTGGAGTACATCATTCTCACGTATCAAGAATAATCCCTCCTAGTGGATTTGGTCATTATGTTTTTGCCTTTAGGTAAATCTCAATAATAAGGCCTATAGAGCATCACTTTTGCTTTTATAAAATTTCAGAATTGCAAATTGTTACAAAAATGGTGATATTAGAAAAGTCATAAAGAACTTGTTTATGACTACCTAGTCACTACGAACTTATCTCAAGATTTTTTTTCAATTTACCTTCAATTAGAAAATTAGTAATCTTAATCTAATATTGTAGCCTGAACATTATTTTTAAATGTATTTCAATTACTTTGAAATAATAAAGTACCTGAATTATTGAGGGTGATTAATGTCTCCCTCTCCTGCACTTTGTGCTTTATTTAAGAGTTGTACCAATTACTATACAAGCACTTGTGATACCTAGCAAAATCAGCCCAGAGCAGACAGTATTTTCTGAGAAGTATCATGATATGACTAAAAGAGTGTGAGATTTGCATCAGATGAACAGATATGCTGTAACTACTAACCATGTGACTGGGCAAGTTATTTAACTACACTCTCACTATAAAATGAAAATAATAAAACCTATCTCACAGAAATGTTATAAAGATTGGAAATGATATAAAGAAATTGTATGAAGATTAGAAATTATATAAGCTACTAAGTAGTAGCCTTTTATAATAAAAAATGCTGATCATCATCCTCATCATGGATTTTCTAAAATAAAAATAAACTTCTTAAAAGTTATTTTTTAAAGTGAAATATTTTACTATAACTTACAGTTTCCTTCTAAGCAGAGGGATGTTGATTTTAGTAAGCTGGTTATTTGGGATAATTTTTTATGAAAGACATGATATTCTAATGTTTATCATTATGGTGATGGTGATGATGATGATAATAATAATACCTAATTTGGTTGATAACCTCCAGGACAACCCCCAAACACCCTCACTTCTTGTTAGGTCTGCCTTTTTGTAGACCTCTCTTTTATTAAATTAGAGGTCACAATGTGTGAATATAATGGTGCAAGTGACAGTTTGTGCCTTCTGAAATGAGATCGTGAAGGCATTTCAGCTTCTACCTTGCTCTCTTGAAATTGCTCACAAACCAGCTGCCATACTCTAAAGACACTTACACAGCCCTGTAGAGATGCCCACACAGAAAGTTACTAAGGCCTCTAGCCTGTAGCTAGCACTAATTTGCTGGTCCTCTAAATGAAACATTTTGGAAGTGGACCCTCTAGTAATAGTCAGCAAGACTTCAGATGATACTTCTTAAGTTGACCACTGGCTGAAACATCATGAGGGATCCCAAGGCTGAAACATTCAACTAAGCCATCCCCAAATGCTGACCCAGAAAAACAGTGAGTGAGAGGTAAAATATAATCACTGCCGTCAGCCACTAAATTTTAGGATAATTTGTTATAAAACAATAGGTAACTGATACAACTGCCAAAGCTGAAAGTCAACTTTGTTGTCGCTAAACAAGTTCATGGTAATCAATTATGTCAATCTATATTGCATTACTGCTAATACAGCCTTCCTAGACACACCAACTTGCTCTTCCTCTCCACCCAATTTATCTTTGCCCCTCACTTAACCTAAATGCTTTCTCTTCATAAATACTCTAATGTTAAGGCATCAATACCTTTCACATTAAACCAGTTTAATGAAACTTTCTTCCTGAAAGCCTTTTCTAAAAGGTTTACACAGTATAATTCTATGTTGTTTGTCAGCAGGTACCCTACCTTCTCTTCTTTGGATTCTATTGACAACTTGCTCACATGGTCATATCTCACTTTATGGTGGTTTAATGAATGCCCTGTGGCATTTGCCAGTGGCTTCTTCTTACTAGGAAAAATATGATTGAAGGTTCTATCTACTTGCTAATATTGTGCATAGCATAGGAACATTTCATACAGGAGGGAACCAATCCAAAGAGAAAATGTGGAGGAAAAAAATAAAAGAATAAACTTCTTAAAAGTGGAATATTTTACTACAGTGTCCGGTTTTCCTCTAAGCAGAGGAGTTAATATTACTAAGCTCATTAATTGGGATAATTATTTTATGAAAGACAAGATATTCTAATGTTTGTCGTTTTTGGAAACATTTTCTATTGAAAGAATTTAAATTTGCGTTAAGTAAATCTACAGAGGAGAACAGCCTGTTTAGTAAAGCATTTTATTATCTGAGTAACAAAATTAGATAGACATGTATTCTCTTATCTTTATAGCTTGATTAATTTATACTTGAAATGTTATATGTATATGAAATTCTAGTATCTTCAGCTGTATCATAAAATTGTTCATGCTGAGTCTGAATGTGTCAAAAACAAATGACTGGCTTATCAGCATTTGAAATTATTCTGAATAAATTATCAATCAATCCCTCCCCCTCACAAAAAATAGCAGGGAATATTTTCAGATGAAATCATAGCAGTTGAATAACTTGTTTTAAAATATGTTTTCAGATTTCCTAAAATATGAGATGTAATTATCTAAAACTTTTCAGAATTTTGGTATAGTTCAGTAATAAGTAATACTTCAAGAAACTACTTATAAAATTTCTATGTATTCTAAAGGCATTTATCTAGTCTCGATGGAGATTTATTTGCTTTTGGGTTTGTGATATTACATGCTATCAGAAACTCATGGTAAAAGTAAACCTACTATTAATAAACAAAACAAAACAAATAAAAATAGTAAAAATAGAATATGTGGGCCTTATCTAAGGGATCAGCAAAGGTTGTTTTATTTGATAGTATTAAGTTCAATTGTAAGTGTTAAAGCTCACAGAATAGCATTTACTGAAAGAGAGGTTTGTCTACCACATAATTAGTGCTGGATACAGGAAGTTCAGATTCGGTTGCAGGGGAGGCTGGTGCAGCCATGTGAATTGTGACTCTGCCTGGACTGCTTTTCACTCTTCCCCTCCTCACTCCATCTGGCTAACATCTCTTCATCCTTCACACCTCAGATCCAAAGTCATTTTCTCAAGACATCTATGGCAGGTACTGCTACCTGACTCCAAATATCCATTCTTTTCTTCACTTTTATTGAAGGCTACCCTGTTATTAATCAGGCACATTTCACATGACCATACCAGCTTCTCTTCAGTTGTAAGGAAACTGAATGGGATGGATAGGGATGGCCATATGACTTAGTGTTCACCTGTTAATGTAAGCAAACAGGTTATGTTAAGCTTTCCTTCCACTTACTAACTGGAATGCAAACCTGACTGCTGGAGCTCAAGCAGCCATCTTTGATGAGAAAGAGGAAGCACATACTTAAAATGGCAGAAACAATAGAGAAGGAGCATGGACTTTGTCAACTTGCAGCTTCCATGCATGACTTTGGACCACCTATATTCAGTAGTCTTTTTTATAAAAGAGTAGTAAATTTCTTTCTCATTTCTGTCACTCTTATTTTGTGATGCTTACATATGCAGCTGAACCTCATCATAACTAATATAACAGCCTTTGCTGACCAAATAGATACGATCATATTCCTCTTTTTTATAGGTTTATAGCCCCATATTTTTTCTTTTATACAAGTTATCTCAGTATATAATTATACATTTATGTTTATTCGTATTTCTCTGTTTAAATGGAACTTTCCAGAAAGCAGGGCCCATGTATGTTTTTGTTCACCTTTATATTGCCGATATCTATCATAGAGCTGATAAAAAATAAATGTTTCATAAATATCTGTTAAGTAAGGAATGATCATAGCCAATATTTATAATCTAAGACTCATAAGCTGAATTGGGACTTTAAATTTCTAATCAAACACTTTGAATAAAAATTATTATCCAGCACCATTTTTGCATTGGTTGGCTGTTCAGCAGTAGTAATGGATTTGTAACTATCCACCTTGTCATAAAACCTAACTGATGAGAGGAGTGGTAAGAGAAATACTCTGTTTGGTGGAATAATTACATTCATTGTCTATAGTTTCTAGATGTCTTAAATACATGTATCTTCACTTTCAGAAACTATTTCCATTGTGGAGATGGGGATATTGAAAAGTAATGAATATGTGTACATTTATAAATCAACAATGAGATAGAAATTTAACATTCTTAGGTGATTTATAAGTCAGTGGTCTCACAAATATTAATTTTTAATTTTTGAGTTCATCTCTGTGAAATGATTATCTATCCATTCTGTACATACATTGCAGAGGGATCTGTATGTGTTCTTTTGCTTCACAAAGAACATTCTGCCAGTTTTCAGAACTAAGAGAAACATCAATTTATTCAGCAATCAAATTAGTTTTAATACACCTCTGTGAAAAGAGGAGAAACATCAAAGTCTTTTTGGTTACATGTTATCTAACCCTTGGTAATACAAAGGCATACAGCAGCAAACAAACTTTGTATCTGTAAGAGCAAGGTGAACCACAAAAGTATCAGTTAAATTAGGACTTTCTTTCTATAAATTCACATGTGACTAACTGAATGCAACCCTTTTCAGAAGAGTGGTGTTTTTTTTTTTTCGTCCAATAAAAATAAAACATCTATAGAAACACCATGGTATCTACAGGTAAATTTTTATTTAACATATTTTATTCATGGGAACTAAAAAGTCAATGGGTATTCTGGAGATATGACTTAAAAGGTAGTTAGTAGATTGTTCAATTTTTTAATGCATTCAATTGGTCTTAATATAAGGATCCAGTCTTTTATACCTGGGAAGGTGAACATAGTGGCATAGAAATAAGGATCACTTCTTCTAATTCTGACCATTTTTATTTAATGGGATTTTTGTAAGCTCTTTCTTTAAAAAAATGCAAGGAATATAAACACTCTGATGAGACATTTGAAATATTAAGAAGAAAGTCAGTAATGCTTCATGTAATTTTAATCCTCAAGTATAATCTAATTCTTTAAAAAGAAAACTAACCATTTCTTGCTATTAAATAGAATCTTATCCAGAATTTCCCATCAATTCCCTGATTAAAGAAAAATATATTAGCAAGCAATACATTAACAGGTGGTAAGGCTTGGCATGCAACCTTCTGGCTGCACAGAAGTAGATGATAAAAGAGGAAATGTGAAAGTTATTTCTCCTTGGTGTCTACAGAAAATGGATATGTAGCCCCTGATAACTATTTTTGTATTGTTACATTAGAAAATATACCATTAAATGTGTAATTGAGTACCATCTGTCTATATGCAAGCCAAAATTATGATCACAGATCTGGACATATTAGGCAAAACTCTAATAACAAAGTGAAAGTCAGTGATACAAATCCTACTTTGACTGTTTCCAGTCTAGAGAAGTTTACAAATTGTTTCTTTTTTTTCTTTCAATTATGATATTAGGCTGTATTTAAGTTAGAAAGAACTGCTGACCACAGTAGGGCATTGGAGTCAATAAAAGCTTCTTTAATTGCAATAAATATTTTAAAGGTAATTTAGGGATCATTGAGGACTAGGATTAATTGCTGTTCTACAGGAGCATTTTAATTAACAATTTTGAAGCCCCTGGCATCAGTGATTAAAGGCATGCTGTTCTCTTTTTTCACGCTTGTTAAGGGGAGTATACATTTTCAGTTTGGGAGATAGAGGAATACTTCATGATTGTGGTGGTTAGACCAAACACCAATATCGGAATCACCAGAAAGCACTGAAATCTGAGTGTGGATATTCACATTTACCAGAAAGAACCTAGAATTAGAGAATTAAAGAACTGAGTTATTGATTCTCCATTTTCTTCTTTGAGAATATAGTCTTGCTAATGCCAAATATAGTTTGAGAAGCAGAAGAACGGACGCCTACAAATATTTTTAAGTGAAAATATATAGGTGCTTAGCATTCCAGAATGGTAATGTAAGCTGTAAGTATAAACCAATTCTGTGTTGTTATTAGCAAGAAATTGACTATTTTCTTACCACTGCAGAGAATGTGAATGACAGCTATGTACCCACTCTGCAGGGCATCATTAATAAGAAAAATACAGAATAAGATATGCTGCTATTTTGCATGGTGCTCTCTCTTGTCTGTGACCTTCACCCTATATGTTAGGAGCTATGGAAAGTACACACATGATGTTTCTTCTAATTGATCTGCAACACACTCTGAAAATCTGAAGTCATACTTGATATTTTGGACATGTCATTTGATTAAACTTATTATTGTCTTCCCTGGTACCAATCAAGCTGTGCTAGTTTCAGTGTTGCAAATGAGTCTCTCTCTCTCTCTCTCTCTCTCTCCCCCTCCCCCCGCCAATATCGATACACTTATGTGTTTTTCTTTCTTTATTGCATTACAATAAATTACACTCACTTCTTTTCAGTATACAAGTTATCCCAAATTTTGTCAGTGAAAGCTCTGTTAAGCTGATCCGTGTGTCCTTGGATATATTTCAATTAGTTTTTGAATGCTTATTTACACACACACACACACACACACACACACACACACACACACACACCCCTATCTTAGGCTTGCCTTCTTTAGACATAAAATCAGCCATTTCCTCTAAGAATCTTTAAAAAACAGATCTGAGCACCAGGATGGCTCATTGCTGCTGGAGAACTACCACTAATTTGTGGTGCTCATTGGGCATAACTCCAGGTTGCTGCAGGTTCTATTTAGCTTGCACTAAAGAAAGCAAATAGCCCAAGACACATGCAAATAGATAAAGTAACTGCATTTATTCTAATGTTTATTAAACATGTGGACATGGGATATGTGGTAGGCACTGTTTTTGGCATTGAGCGTGCAAATAGAGTGACTGTTCTAATGAAGCTTATACTCTATGACAAATGATACAGAAAGAAAATATGCATTTATATGCAAATTGAAAATACTACATAAGGAAATATATATTTATTATATTAAAGATGATAGTGATAGGGAGTGCTGAGTATATGGGAGTGGTATTGCTATTTTATAATGGGTGGTCCAAGGAAGGCTTACTGAGAACTTGACTTTTGAGTTGAGACCTGAAGGAGATGAGGATATGGGTCAAGCAGATTTTGTGTCAGAGGGAAGATAGGGGTAGGGAGATTAGGGGAAGGGAAGTGGAAGCTGTAGGCAAGGAGCAGCAAATATGAATCTCCTGAGGTGGAAGATTGTTTGACGTGCCCTAACAAAGCAAGGAAATCGGTATGGCTATAGCAGAGTGACAAGGTGATCAGACAGATCTGCATATCTGTCACGTCCTGGGGAATACCCTAAAACAGGTTCTCTTTTTAGGGCTCTTGTGTATCAAGACTATATAATCCAGTATTGGATTTACCACCTTGGCTGGGATACAGAATTAGACATTTCATCTGGAATACCACTTCAGTATATGAAAGAAGTAGATGGAATACATTGAATTTCTGTTTTATTTAATTCTTGATACCTACAGTGTGTTGACAAATATTATTTCTTGTCACCTTGGACAAAATTATTATAGGACCAGAAAAAAAAGTGAGAAACAGTTATAGTATTCTGTAAATATTTTTGAATATGTGAATGAGTATTAAATGGATATAATTATTTCAAGATTATAAAATACAAGGAAAACTTCATTCCTTGTGTTTTATAACCTTGGGAGAAGAAAATCTCAACCTAAAAAGGAATTATTTTCTTTTAGAAACACATATATTTTGTGTACCCTGTGTGTTCTGTCATAAGTAGTTTATCCATACGTATTAACAAGTTGACCTTTTATATAATCCAGCGTGCTAGGTTATTTGCTACTTAATCTACTCCCAGATGAGTAACTTGCTTAAGGTGACACAATTTGTAATTGAAGGCTGGGATTTCATCTCAAGAAGTCTGCTTCCAAGTCCGTGAACCAACATAGTAGACTCTTCAAGTAAGCTGCTAGATCATGTTGCTTGTAGCAAGGTTAAACAGGAGCAGGGAGAATTGGTAGCATGAATATGAATATTTTTCTTCTAATATTCTGTTTTTGTTTACTAGTTACTGGAATATATTTTCCTTCTTCCTTCTCCACTCCCAAGCCTAGTTCAATGCCCAGAATATAGTTCAGAAATGTTAAAAGCAGTAACTGGTTACCACAATTAAATTCAAAATCAGAGTTGATTTGGAAGAATATTTTAAAGCTTTTCACCCAAGGGATTTTCAATCCTGGAATCATTCTCCATATAGGCATGTTCTAATTAGATTCTGTAAATGCTGATATCACAGCTATTTCCTGTAATCATAGCAACACAGAGTAGGGGAAAAAATCTCAATATGAAAAAAATCAAACTCATGTTGGTACACCATGATGAATAGAAGAAATGTTCTAGATGATTTTTTTTAACTAGGTAATGTAGTTAAATGTGGCTGTGTAAATGAAAATACTTTGTGAATCTAGATTTGAATGAATCTAGCCAGTCAAAATTTTAAAATAATATAAACCAGTAAGAGATCATATCCTCAGTCAGTTTCAAACTAGCTTTCTATGATGGGAGGATCTCTCCTGGTAGACATGGTGGAACTGTTTTTGTAATCCACATTACAAATACCATACTGAAATTAATATGTAAATGTGTGCCTATAAATTATATTAATCAATATAAACTTTTTAAAATGAATGAGATAAATTTCTCCCCTTTTTTAAGAAAGATGCCCACAGTTGATGAATGTTAATGAATTGATCAATTTTTAAAACTAAGATCACATAAAAAATACACAGTAGATTTGAAAACCAAGATTGCATAAAAGACATGCAACAGTTTATCTTTAAAGTGTCTTGTATATTATACAGAGTCTCTTGTCAAAAATAGCACCAGCCCTTACTGCTCACAAACCAACTCTCATCACCTCGCCCAAACACATTTCACGATTTAGCAACACAGCACTTGTCTTTCTCTAAATTTAGGTTGGCAATAAGTGAAGGGGGAGGAGAAAAAACTTTAGTATGGATCTTGCAAAGGAATAACTGGGGCCAATGAATTTTGAAAAATACATTATCAGTATTTGAGGAAAACATACAAACCAATGTTAAATATAACTGTCAAGTAAAAACAGCATCCTTCATTCTATTATCATTGGGTTTAGTCAAAACAGTCTTATCTTTCAATACATCATCTTTGATTCCTGAGATCTTATAAATGAAGTTAACCATATGGATAGCCACCATATATTGGAGAAATAGGAAGTTGTAATAAGCATAGATTGGTAAATAAGGGGAAGGGGAAAAGAGTGAACACTTACCTTGCTGGATTTTGAAATAATTCAGGATAACTGGCTAGCCTGTGTCTAGATGTAGAAACATGGGAGAAAGAGCTTATAGGTATGGCTCATTCTCTTAGGCATCAAACTTGGAGTTTAAATTGCAGATAGTTAAGAGTTCAAATGTCCTCGCTGCCTATTACTAGCTTTGTAACCTTGAGTGGTTGACTTAATCATTTCTAACCCGCCTTTAAAAAATAAATAAAAGGAACAATAATAGCAGCTACTTCCTGTTTTGTGTATTAAATAAAATTTTATCATATATAAAGCTCTTTGCAGCATTCTTGCATTGATTAAGTGACAGTGAGTAGAAGCTATTGGCATCATTATATAGTTCTTCCATAATTCTACAATAAAAATGTTCCAAACTTGTTTCACATTCTAATTTTGTTTATTATTTGGTGTTAAATTTAAAATATAGGACACAATATTCTTCTATAGTGTAATATTATTGTTATAAAGGTTTTTGGATGAATGTATTTTAAACAAAATCTGCACGTATACCCAGAAAGATATTGACAACCAGTTTTGTTCCACTGAACAGTAGGATTCAGTGATTTTACATGTTGGAAACTAGTAAAGACTTTTTTGTTGTAGTAGTCAAAGTTTAGATTATTTGACTTTTTATTCACACATTCAAATTGTTGTAGAGTAAATGAACATTACATTTTTTGTTAGGGAAGATAAAAGTTACATACAATTCTCATCTTAAAATAGTATTTTTATCTTTCACTTGTATAGCACAACCAATATGGTATAAAGTATTTTCAAATTGTACGAAATCTAATGCTAGTTATTGATCATATCTTCTATTTGTTAAAGATAAAAAATATAGCAACTCTGTTATTCAATGGATTCCATTGGGCTAAATAATATTATTGTGAGCCTTTTATCATTTGGCTCCAACCCAAATAGATCTGAAATATAAAATCATAGAAAGAAGATATGATTTACACAACCACATTACTTTAAGTTTTCAGCAATATCATTTAAAAATCATGATTCATAATGAATGCATGCTGATGACTAAATTAAATGGTTTAAATACTGTTTTGTCATCAGCAGTCTTATTTGAATACCATCATGAAGGAAAGCAGAAAAATATCTAATATACTTTTACCAAAACAGTGGTTTTCTATTTTGGCCACATACACATTTTAATTCTTTAAATAAATAAATAAATAAATATGAATATCTCTAACAAAAGATAACATTTTGAAAAAATTAATCTGATTTCTTTTAATTTCCCCATTGTACCATGGTTGCGTTTGTAGCTTTTGACCTCTGTCACTGAATCATGATGTAGAAAATAAGGTAGAGAGTCTACCCCTCTCCAGCAAGATGGGGGATGGAAGAAAGGAGGGCCAGGCATAAAGCCGATATAAGATATACTTAATAAAAAAGAAAGGCATATCAAGGTAGAGGGAGGATTTCTCATCATAGATTCTTGTTCCGTACTATGAGACAAGGCAGTTCTTTGTATCCCCTGTAAGATGGAAAGACTCATGAGTTCTGAGAACAAATCTCCCTGAGAGGACATGCCGAAAGCTGCTGATTTGAGTGCCAGAAGGCCTGAAACTAGGCCAGCCATAGGAAACATCACCTTAACCCAGCAGTAAAGGTGGAGGACAGGCCACTCATTCAGGAGGCTCTATAAAACTAGGGGCTTAGCTAAGGAAAATCTAACTGGTGGTGTTGACCAGGCTTCAACAGAGATCCCAAGTTATATTAACCCCAGGTGAATGTTTGAATGCAAGAAAGGAGACCGATTATCAGACAAGCAAGGGACAGTGCCTTGGTTACAGAAGATGCAGAAGACAGCATACTCTAGGCCCCTGACTCTAGTCCTTTTTTATGAGTTTATATATGACCCATACCCTGCACTGTTATCTCAGAGAGTGGCCACGGCAGGAGATATAAAAGTCCTGGGGAATCAAAGCTTTATCTCAAGAAACTGTTTAAATTATCAGATTGGATTAAATTAATGTCCAGCTTCTTGAGGAAGTTTAGATGAATTGCATATTAAACAAAGAAGTAACTCTGTTCATTTAAACCTAGTGTTAGTCACATTAGGGACATGATTACTGCAATGCAATGCTAACACTAACTACCTGGAATCAGTGCAGACTTTACAGGGTAAGGACACAGGCATCCACAAGACTCTGCTCACTTCAGAACCAGTTGAAAGCTCTGAGGTTGCCAGGCTACCTACATTTCTGATCAAGTGGCTATAAATGTGGAGCTTTACATTTTCCACTGAGGTTCAGTAATTCACTAGAACAACTCATAGAATTCAGGAAAGTGCTATACTTGTAATTACAGTTTCAGTAGAAAGGACACGAATCAGGACCAGCCAAATGAAGAGACACATGGGAGGGTCCAAAATTCAAAGCTTTTTTGTTCTCAGGATGTATCATACTCCCAGCACATCAGTGCATATCATCAACCAGGAAGTTCACTTCAGGTGTCCAAAGTTTTTATTGGAGTTTTATTATGCAGGTATGACTAGTTGAATCATTGGCCAAATGATTGGACTCAATCTGTAGATGCCTCCTCTCACTGGAGGTCAGGAGTTTAGGCAAATATTACATGGATCAAAGCTCCAGCCCACTAATCACATGGTTTATCTTTTTGACATGACCATCTCTTATCCTAAAACTACCTAAAGGTACACCATAAGCCACCTCAATAACATAAAATCAGGTGAAAATAATAAAGACACTCATCAATTATAAGAGTTTAGAAAGTCCCTCCTAGGAAGAGACCAAATCAAACAAATTATTATACAACAATTACACATTTTATAAACTATATTAGTATTATATTTTTACAAAATGCAATTGTTTCTTGAAACAAATTTATACCATAAAACATTTCTTATGCTATACATATATGTACAGTTGAGTACTGATATATATCTATATCAGTGTATACACATAAATATATGAGAAAGTATGTAGTAAGTAGAATGGTATCATTTGCACATGTATATTGTATAAATACAGTCACACATGTTCTGCAACAACAAAAATAGGGGACACAAATGACCACTTAAACCGTAAAGGGATTCATCACAATGAGTGTATATCCCCCTAGGAATGTGAATAGGGAGAATGGAAAAATTTATGCTTCTCAAGAGGTGATCACTCTGTAATGCTGAAGTAATACTACTAGTTGATAAAGACACTTTTCATGCATTAAAAAGTACATGTACTTTTCATACAACAAAGCCCTTATGGCAGAGCGGGTCATTTATCTGCTCTTGCCTAGGAGGAGTGATATATTCTAACTCTAGAGGTAAACTGCCTGGAGTGAACTTAGTGGGACTCAGTATTTGATCTCCAGTGTGGTGCTTCCCTGAGAGACAATCTAGGGTGGTTTTGAATACATTGACTTTTGCCTTATGAGCTAACTTTAAAACCTAATTCTCTCCCATGGAGAAGATGTAATTTTCCTGTAAACATGCATATGTGACAGGTTTGAGAACATCAAATTCTGGTCTGCCTTCAGCAAGTAATTATAGCAAAGAAAAGTAAATAGTTGTAGATTTATCCTAAAGTGAAGTGGTCAGATGACAGATAAAGAAAATATCTGTTGCATTATCCATGACATTTTTGGGATATAAAAATTTTATACTTTTTATAAGATATGAAAGCTGTTTCTAGGAATCTGATTTCCCTATTTTCATGTTTTTAGGGCAACCCAATCTCAGTTATGTTAAGTAACATTTATTTGAGGATTCCTGGGAGGTTAACACTGTGTTTAGGAGTTGGTCTATAATTTTATAATTGGAGAAAATCAAGTGGTGGCAAAACACATACAATCCTTGTTAAAATATTTTTGTCAGGCTATTGTAAATACTCTCAGAAAGGGGTGTATACAGTTGTATTAGGATTCTGTAGAGGGATAGAACTAATAAGATAGATAGATATATAAAAGGGAGTTTAAGTATTAACTCACATGACCACAAGGTCCCACAATAAGCCATCTACAAGCTGAGGAGCAAGGAGAGCCAGTCTGAGATCCAAAACTCAAGAACTTGGAGTCCGACATTCATCACAGAAGTAAAATGTAGGCTTGGAGGCTAGGCCAGTCTAGTTATAGGTCTAGAAGCAAACAGGGGTCTTTTGGGTGGCTCCTGAGGAAAATCAATATCTTTCCTGGCAACTGCCTCAGGGGAGGCCATCACTGTTGCCTCAGGCAGTGCAAGGTTTGTTTCCTCAGAGAGGTGGAAAGGCTGATGGCAGTATGGGTCAGGTCAGGGAGGGGATGTTAACACTACTGGGGATGGGGAAGCTGTTTCTTCTGCCAAAAGAGGTTCATCATAGTTTATATACTCAGAATCTCCAGCTTCATCAGGGTCCTCCCAGATGTCCCCATTCCAAGTTGCATAGTCCCTTTCTTTTCCAATCAATGCCCTCACTTTAACAGTAGGCACCTGCCAAGGATGTGCATGCGCCTTTTATTGCAGATCATCCACTCACATGATAAGAGCTTGTGTCTGTTTTCCCACAATTTCAGCTCTTTCTCTACAGGAAATAAGACTCTTACTCAGGGCAGTCTTCACAGATTTGAGTCTCAGTATCTGCTTCTGAAGCTAGGAGTTAGCATCCCTGAGTTAATAATTTTCTTTCATCAGTTTGTCCACTGAACCTAGTAGCAACCAACAAACTTCATTATGTTCCTTGGTTCTCCACATATGGTCAAAGGTATTATGTAAAGAGTCACTAGCCTGCTTGCCTCTCACCACCAGGGAATCAGAAATGTTAAATGCATTTATTTTGCATAACTCTAAACGGTTCACGCCAAAGCTATCAGTGTTCTCCACACTATTAGAAGTAGAGTCCTTAGCATTTTTGGGTCTAATCATACTAAGCAGCCAACTCCAGAAACCTCAAAACCAACAAAAGAATGCCATCCTTAATAGCAGTTCATAGTATAGATACACTATTTTGGTCAATTTGTATTTTTGTAGAAAGGTCACTTGCAGCAGAGCAGCCTCGCTTCTATTTCAGTTATGCTTCAGAGAATTTGTGTGCAAGTGTCTTCCAGAGCATCAATTCCTTCTTTGTAAAATGATGAGTTTGGACCAAATAGTCTATACATTTCTTTCAGCTTGAAAAATCTATAATTCTGTAAATTTTCTAATTTCAAATACTCTTGTTTTGAAGTGTTATTTGAATGATCAGTTTCATGAATTTCAATGAAGATGAATGATTTCTATGCATAATGTTAATCAGAACTAATAATACGATTAAAAATAATTGTTCATACTTATCTATTTTTCAGAATGAGTGAGTGATATTTCATGTCATTCATACACAAATCTTTAGAAGCCAATTTTTTATTTCCTTTTAAATACAAAGATTTATGTAGAATACTTTTTGTTGATTTTATATACTTGGAAACAATGATTTGTATTAAAGGCTTTTTTTTATAAATTACCCATCTTCTATGATACCATAATGTAATGGCAAATATCTCTTTTATGGTATAACACATTTTATTACAATTATTTGCATACTTTTTCCCCCTCGCAAATGTGAGGACCATACAACTCTCAGCTTTATACCTTAGCATCTGTAATAATGCCTGCTGCATGATAATGGCTTTATATCTTTTAAGTGAATACATTAATGAATAATGACTGACTAGTGTATCATCATAGATGCCAATATTTGAGATATTTACATTTAGAATAAAGCAGTTCAATTGGCTGATTTTAATAGCGTGCGTTGACTTCCTCTGGTGAGCTGTAGTCTGTTTTCTCAACAGACCTTCATGCTGAGTGACAGGTGGTTCTTTAGTCATACTGTGTCACATATTATGTCACATATTTAAAATATTAGATGTGAACTAAGAAGAGGATTTTGGATTTAATTCACTCAGAAGGAAGCTGGATTGCAATGAGTAAGGAGTAAACATGTTTTTCCACAAGCAAGTTCCACAAGCTTTTCCACCTGAAAGACAAGTGGAAACAGTGAAGATAGACTACCTATTTAAGAATGGTAATTGTGAAAAACAGAAGTCTAAGACAGTAGAACAGAGGTTGTACATATATGAAAGGCACTTGTTTGTAAAGCATTAAGTGCTGTCAGTAGCGTATGTTTGAAGGTCGGGTTCAGGATCCAGTCGAGATGCTGGAAGGACCCAGGGTAAGCAGTGGAGTCACATACCAGAGTAGGTAAAAGAAACAATGACAAAGACATACTGATATCCCTGGGAAAGAATATATGGTGAAGTTTCTGAGAAAAGATAATTTAAAAACAAGAACATATATATATATATAGAAAAGAGGACAAGTTGGAGACAGTCACTTCTAGAAAGGAAGGACAAAAAATGAGATCCATGACTTCTCTATGTAGACAATGTTCATTGTCTATTGCCATTGGTAGTGACTTGCAAGAATATCTCTCCTTGCCTAATATCATGAAAGAGTGAATATTATATTATCCTATTGGAAATGTCCACAGCAAGTGGTTATTGTACAATCAACATACTCTCTTACAAAATGTCTACAGTTATTGAAATATTCATCAGTGAAACTTATTTACATATCATCTTCAGTTCTAACTACATAACAGTTTTCAATGTTTTCCCCAATAGTGTTTTCCCTGTGACTATCTATAGAATAGAAATAAATTATCACTTGGCAGTAAAAGCAACTGGCTACCATTTTCAGAATTATTTTCATTTTAATGTACTAGCCTAATTATTTTTCACTTAAATTATAATTTTATAATCAAAGAGCATGAAGACAATGAACTATTGGCTTAAAGTAGCATAATTTGTTCTTATAACTTACTACTTTTAGATGTATTTAATTTGTATGTTTCTTTCACTGGATTTTATAATTTTCGCTTTGTGCCCTCTAAGTTACATTAGTTTTTCTGCAATGCTTAGCAACAGACAATCTGTTGCAGACCTATAAAACTAGATCTGAAAAACATAAAGGCCCATCTTTTTAAGAGATAAAAATACTTTGGAATAAAAGAAGTCCTGTAAATATTAACTTAATAAATTATTTTTAACTTTGATGGTATCTGTTTAATAACATTACCAAAAAAAATGTGAACATGGAGTATTTGTTAAGGTTAAAAGAAAGTCTAGTTAGAATTTTGTTTGGTAAAACTTCATAAAAAGAATAGGTAGATAAGTAGATAAAGATAATAACCTATTCAGTGCAGACAACATAAATCAACTCTTAAATTAAGCAGTTAATTTTTTAAAGAACATATGGGAAAGTTTAAGCCAGGCAGAAAACAAAAACCAAGCAAGCCTAGAAAGAGGAGAACTTTTGAGAACAAGTGGCTTTTACATAGGAAACCAAAGTTGGCAGCTGGCATCTGTTACTAATTCCATCCGAATCCTATGCTATAATTAAGAAAAAGTGGTTTGTAAAATTGCCTCAGTCAGCACTTCAGAGAATATAAAATTTATTCATCAAAGGGAGGGCAGGGAATAGGAAGATAGCTATATGAGCCCTTTGGACAGGAGATTTTCTAACATAGCTACAGATTTGTTTAAAGTATTTTAGGTGGGGGACTCCCTCCTGTATTACCCTAGCACATCAAGATCTCTACACTTATCTCCTTAATTCATTACTGTATTTCTGTTTTCTTCGCATGAGAGATTGTAAGTTTTTGAAGCATAAACTGTGTCTAATTCTTACTTATATTATCATAGTTACGTATCACATAAAAAGCCTCCAAAACAGTTTTTTTAAATTATTAGCTATGCTAATTAAAATGTTATATCTCAAACTAGCAGGATTAAATTTGCTGCAATATCATAAGGGAAAAGTGGGACGTAGGAGACAGCATATTCTATTCATGCATTTTACTCTCTGCCACCTCATATCCTATGCACAGTCTGATCTGTCTTTCTTCCCATGTAAATCACAATGGAAATATACGCTGTTATCTTAAATGAATCATAGGAAAAAATTTGGAATGTTATTACACTTTAAAACTTAGTGAATTATGTAAATCTTTGCATAAAAATAGCTAAGATTATATATAAATACACAGTATATATATATATATATATATATATGTGTGTGTATATAGATATATATAAATATACACACACATACATATACAAGTAGTTTTTCATTTAGTAACAAAGTTCATTGATTTAAAATGTGCACAGAGTCTTTTTCATAAAAGCTGATTTCTTGATATCTATTCTTTCCTGATCAGTTTTCAAGAGTTTAAAACTTATCAGCTATTTTCAGATAGATTTATTTTTCTAAATTTTGCAAATTTAAGCTTTCATGTTCATTAATAACTCATTCTCATATTAATACAATCAGAGGCACCTGTACTAGAGCTGAGAATTAGACTTAGGCCTTTGCAATTCCAAATATGACCTTCTTCTTCTATTCCATGCTTTTTGGTGTTTATAAATCTAGGGTAACATGACATTGAAAAGTAGTAAAGGCACATTTGTTAACACATTTAAGCTCAGTTAAAATATTTATACCAAAATTTTAAGAACTGTAGAAGTCTTCTGTGAGAGAGAGTCTGGTTCTCTGCCTGACACATAGGCTCTTACTAGGCATTTATTAACTAAGCCAATTTGGTTTTTATTTACAAAAGAAGTAAGTCATCCTAATGAATATTCCTGGTTCTTTTTTAAAACACATATGACTCTTTGTTAGTATTTCTATAAAAATAATCAGAGGGTGAGGTCATATAAGAATGTGAAACTAATGACATATGATTACATACCACCTTTCACATATAGTTCTACATCTAATGCAGTGCGAAATTAGGATTTGCTCTTTGTCTCTTTTGCTTGCTCTCTCTCACTTCTGGTTTTTAAAAAGAAAGACACACCTATACTTTTTTTTTTTTTCCCATTTATTTATTTTATTGTATTTTAGGTTTTGGGGTACATGTGAAGAACATGCAAAATTGTTGCATAGGAACACACATGGCAGTGTGATTTGCTGCCTTCCTCCCCATCACCTACATCTGGCATTTCTCCCCCTGCTATCCCCCCCCGCTCCCCCCCCCCCACCGTCCCTCCCCTATGTCCCCCCAACTGACCCCAGTGTGTAGTGCTCCCCTCCCTTTGTCCATGTGCTCTCATCGATCAACACCCGCCTATGAGTGAGAACATGCGGTGTTTGATCTTCTGCTCCTCTGTCAGTTTGCTGAGAATGATGGTTTCCAGATTCATCCATGTCCCCACAAAGGACCCAAACTCATCGTTTTTGATGGCTGCATAATATTCCATGGTACTGGGTATATATCCAAAGGATTACAAATCGTTCTACTATAAGGACACGTGTACACGAATGTTCATTGCAGCACTGTTTACAATAGCAAGGACCTGGAACCAACCCAAATGCCCATCGACGATAGACTGGATAGGGAAAATGTGGCACATACACACCTATACTTTTGATAACATTTTAAACATCTTTACCATACTACCTCTAGTTTCTGTACCATTTCCACCATATTTTCGTCTCTTACATTCCACTCTATGGTACCTCTTTTACTCTGGATCACAGATATAGGCCAATTCAAGCCTCAGTTAAAAAGGTAAGAATAAGAATGAAGGCTCATAACTCTTTAATGTCTGTAGTGCAAAGTGTAATAACATATGTTATATCTTGGATGGTGGAGGCCACTTGAATCGGCCCACAAATTACAATTTGAACTTTCTATTTAGGCCAGATGAGTCCACTGAGATAGGACGTTAATTTATTTGAAATGATATATATCAAATTATTTGAGGTGGGGAAAATGAGCCAGAAGATTGCAAAAAAAAAAAAAAAAACACCTAAGCATCATGTAAAAAGCACTGGGTAAGAAAAATAAATGAAATATAAAATCACTTAATAAGTATCTTGCATTTAAAATTTCAAAGAAGTTTACAACATCTCACCTAAATATAAAAATGTTTTCCTTTTGATGTTTTTGTGAGATCCTTGACACAATAGCAATTGAAATTCTTAAGTCTAGAATGGATGATTTCTAAGAAAAAGGTTCTTCTAATGGTATGTTTATAATTACAAGGGTATAGTTTTTAATATGTTTATAAAATATGATTAGATCAAAGTCATCATTTTGATGATGGAACATGAAAGCATTAACTTAGCTTTGGAATAAAAAGTATTTTTCTTCCAATGGAACACAATAAAATAAAATATGAGTCTTTTGAAGGACCAATAACACACAACAACTCTGGAATGACAGTATTGTGTCATCTTTTATTGTCTTATAATATCCTTACTATTATATGTGTACACACACGTACATGCACATACATGCATGCACATGTGCAAACATACACACTGCTTCCACCACACCCACATTCCTATTTAATAATGAGCAACAATGTCCTTTAACCCTCTTATTGTTTAAATATGATTAGCTGATATTACCCACATTTTCTATCAGTTAGAATATTTTGAAGCAATTCTTAACTCCTTTAGAGAAATAAAGGATGGTATTTTCTCTATGTGTCTTAAAATTGTTTCAGCTATTGCACTAAGTAGGTCTTTTTCAAAAGGTTCAAAGATTTCTGAATTTTCAGGGCTATTAACTCTGAGATTAAGAAAATAGATTAAGCTTGCAAAATAGCCATATATTGTTTCAAGAACTTATCAGAGTAAGTATTATACTTGTTATAGTTCAGAAGAGACTATATTTTGGCCTTTTAAATACACAATACGCTATTGTAGAAAATATACTAATGCCATTCTGTGATACAGAATGAAAAAACACACATATTCATAACATGTATCATAGTGTGTGCTTCCCCAGGCCAACTACAGCCAGAGTGGAAATTGGAAAGTAGTAATCCCTTTTTAACTAGCTCTGCCCACATCTGGCATTACAAGATCACAAATACTTAGTGGCCTCTTCAAGTATTTTGCAAGTCCCCAGTGATATCTTTGAATTCCTCCTAAACAAATTCTTTGAGTGACTGTTATCTTCTTCTGCTGTCCCGGTTTCTTTGATATGCATTGTTCTACAGCTCTATGATCACACTGGATGGGTTGTGTCTCCACTGCCACCAAAGTGCTAGGGCCATCCTATATTCCATGTTAAAGTATGGGAATGCTCTCTCTAGGTAGTGTAATTATTATTGATTTATTTGTATTTTGACTATCTGAATTTTCTAATTATTCTCAGCAAGCTCCTATCAAATTGTAACATGTATGAAAATGTAGTTGCCTTAGGATAAAGAAACGTAGATGACAGTAACTACTCATCAATCTTCAATTCATTCTAAGTACTGGCTTAAGTCCAAGCTCCACAACTTGAGAAGTACAAAGAATGTGGAAAAGCATGAATACGATTCTCTATATATTTCAACTTAGTTGCTAGAAGAATTAGGCATTATGTAACGATACTTTATTATTTACTCACAAAGCAGAATGAATCATCTCCATCTCCTTTGAGAAATGAGCTGGGAATTCAGAAAGTTTTATTTGATAAACTTGGTAGAATCTTATCTTTTTAGGGTGAGTTGAGTATAAATAGAATATCTTAAGCATAACAAAAATAACTCAAAAACAGGACAAGAATAACAAAAATAACTCAAAAATACATTACTTTCCTTATTATAATGGTAGACTTGAGAAAGGACCACCAATTCCAGCGAGTCTCCGATAGTTGTGCCACCCTAATTAGGCCATGGCATTCCTTTAGTTACATTTTCTGAGTCTCAAATGGTATTAGAAAAATAACTTATTGCCAGAGAGTTTGTAATTACATTTTTAGTGTAAGCACTAATTCTCTCAAGACTATTAATACTTTTAAGTAAATTATACATTTAGTGAGCTAAATATTATTTAATTTGAGACCGCTCAGTTATAATTGAACTTTGAGTAATGGCCTAGGTTAATGTATTTTTTATGAATTAGCTTAAATTATAGAAAAAGAAATTACTATACCTATTCACCTGTACAAAGGCTAGCTTTAATGATAGTTGGTGAAAACTGCTGAAATAATGCTGCTTCCCAGAACAATTGATAGCTTTAATGATGAGATCTTTGCATAAGAAAGTATTCACTCTAGCTATTAAATAGCTTCCTAGAGTTGACTAATTTTAAAGATCCTTCTCCACTTTGGTCAAAGGGAAAGAAAATATGCAGGGATTCTAAACAAAGTAAGTTTGACATTGAATACCTCTAGTAGAAAAGAGGTAAACATCCTTTGTTTAAGATTTGGGGAGTCTTTACTGTATCAGAAAATGGGATTTGATAATATCATGATGAATAAAAGATCTTTTTCTTCCACCCATGGAGTTCAGTCAAGTTTCTAGACAAATATTTATTTAGAAATTACTCTCCATATATAATAAGTATATGTGTGTGTGTGTGTGTGTGTGTGTGTGTGTCTGCGTATAGATATAAGATATGCTGTATATCTGTTCTATCTAATGCATAGCTATCGATCAGGGAGAGAAATACAGTTCAGTAAAAGCATATAAGAATGAGACCTGATAAACCCTTCTTGTTTAAGTTTTCCTTTTTCTGCTCATGGTCTCATTGAGGGAAAAAAAATGCCAGTCATCAAGATAACGTAGATCACTTCTATAAATATTTAAAAAAATATTTTCAGCAGTTAAGAAATGAACAGCTTGACTTTTATTGAAACTAATATTGAACTTTTATTGAAACCAAAAATTAATTGATTTGCAACTTTCTTGCTAATAAAATATGCAAATAAGTGCAAAAAGTGAAAGATGTGCAGTCCTTATGTACATCTCACATTCTGGCTTCTCTTAGATTGATTGTGAATTTCAGTAATAAGGATTCTAACAATGGGTAACCCCCAGGTTTTAGGCTATATGTGGAATTTCTCTCTTAAATTGGTTGATTATCATTGATAAAATTTTGCTTGATTTTTTTACACTCCACCAGCCACAGAAGTTAATGTAGGGGGTAGATAAATTGAACTATAATAACCTAATAAAATATTGATCGAAAACTTGCACAAATTTTCCTACTTCTGTTTGACGTCCAGCACCACTTTTCAACCTGCTTAATCTCACCTTCAGCAATTAGCTGTCACTTGTAGGATAGCCTATTAAGTCCTATCAATATATTTTATGTTTAGTTTGTGAAAAACAGTTCAGAATTTTGTATCTTTTAATGTACATAAAAAATGTAAGACATTCTGTAGGTGGTTACAAAAAGAGAATTAATTAAGTTTGACAAGTATGTAGTTTAAAATGTTAGGACCTCAATAAACCCATTTGCATTATTCATGATAAGTATTATTCAATTGACAGCCATAAACTTTTATGTATTCATTTGATTAATTTTGGTAAAATGACCACGATGCAGTTGTCAAGAATATTATTATGCTATCATCATTTCAAAGTATTGGTCTAAATAGTAACATTTCATTTTGATGAATAAGTAAAGATAACTGAAAAGCTAGACTATATAATATAACACACTGTATTTACAGTATTTGGAAATAGTAGGCAAGTGATCTAAGAACACCCAGTCTAGTGTTTCCCATATATCATGGCCAGTTACAGACTTGTGATTTCAGAATCACCAGAGATTCTTTTAAACATAAACATTTCTAAGTTCCATCTCACCAAACTCTTAATTTAGAAGTTTAAAACCCAAGGGTCTCTATTTTTTTTTAAATCTGAATTATCCGGATGGGCAACAAGGTTCAGAAATCACTGAATTTGACCGTGACCTATTATATTTTGTTAGAGCCATATTTAAGTACCCAGAAGAAGCATAACTGTAATATGTATCAAGTCTGTACCTTTTTATGGATCTACAGGTGTGAGTTGTGGGATTCTGTGTGCTATCTTTTATTCATTTGCATTAAGATACTAGATTTTTAAAAATCTCAACTCTATTAATATACTGACTTAACAATTTGAGCTCTAATTTGATTCTTATCCTCTATAAAAATAAATTGTAATTTTTTGTGCTTTGTCATCCCAAATGGTGAAAAGATTAATTTAAAGAAACCCATGACTAAATATTTATGTTCTCTTCATGAAAGTCTGTCACTGTTTGAAAATGATTCCTATTAAGATTTATAAATTACCAGCTTAAAGAATTTCAGAATAATAAAGCCTAATCCCTACTGGGAAACATAGAAAAAGATTAATACACAAACATCATTTCTTAATTACAGTTATACCAATAAAATGTCATTTGTCTAACAGTATGAGTGAGTTGATTTATATAGACTAGTATATCTTATACTGTATTACTTACCATATATCTTAAATTGGGACAAAAACTTTCAATTTTGAAATAATGGACTTAGATATCTAAATCAATATTACTTTATATGAATTTCCTATAATATGTAGTATGGGATATTAGAAAGATTATTAAAATTTTTGTCAAATACATTAGAAAATACTAGTTTTAGAAGCATATGTGTTTATATTTCTCAGAGCTTTTAATCTTCTAAATCTATTTAGTGAATACCTGGAGGCAGACATAGTATGTAGCACTTTCAGTATTTATGTGACCACAAAAGTCTGTGTTTACATGTAAAGTATTTAGAGGTGGACTCTCTGAAAAATATTATTGTAAATTCAATAAACTTTTTTGAGATTTGTTCAAAAACTGTACTCTGAGATGCTATTCTCCCCAAAATGTCCATTTTTAGAGGAAGAGAGTATCAATAATTATTAGAAGGTTGACTCAGCTATGTTACTGAGAGTTTGAAATGAACTCACATGGTACTGAACAAGAAAAACTTTGGTACACATTTCTAAACAGTCTCAGCTGTTGTACTGAAATAACTGTATAGCTTTTTAGTTCGGAAAACATTCCTATTTCATATCCCAGAACTATAAACTTCTACCTGATCTAGGATCAGAAATTGCACTTCCTTCCTTGGAATATAATATTGTTCTTCTATGAAACTATTCACTACACCTCAAACTCCCCTTGTTGCTTTGAAGACATGAGCATCTTAATATCTATTCATCTCAAATATCTGGTCAGAAGATTTCTTGAACATTTCGTTTCTGGATCTGAGAAAGAGATAGTAGACTTTGTTGGATCTTAAGACTATTAGATGTAAATCTTGGTTAATTTGGAGGCCATGTGTTCCTCTATTATGATAGGAAAATTGGAAGAAGCCATTGTACAGAGAAAATAAAGATTTATAAAGGAGCAGAGTTGAAAAGTGGAAAGTGACATTTCAGTTCTCAGTTCCACTTCTCCCAGAGACCAAGACACATCCCAATCCTTGGGTTCCAAGAGAAGCGCCATTATCCTGAAAACATATGCCACTTTGTTTGTGAAAATTTGAGTTGCTGTCACTTTTTACTAATTAAGTACCTAAAATTACGTCTCTCCTATACAGCTGATCAAGTCCTACAAATTTTATCACCTATGTAAATCTTGACATCACTCGTATCCCCTCCTTCCTACTGCTGCAGTTCAGGCTCATCATTTTTAGTTCAATCACTGAAGCACCCTTCAACAGAGTCTCCCCATTCTAGTTTCCACCTCTTTTAATTTATGGTGTAATATGTAAGTATAAATCAGATCAAAACCCCATTTCTCGAAAAAAAAAAAAAAGCTGTATTAAATCAATTCATTTCTTTTTGCCTTAGTATTGCCCTTAAAACTAAAACCAAAATCTTAAATGCCATAAAGACCATACTTAATCTGGTTTCAAGTCACTTATCCAGCTCTCTTACCACCTACTCTATCACCACCAAAGCACACACTTTATATTTCAGTTATTTGCTCTTGTTGAACAAAGCACCAAAACATGGAGCACCAAAACATCACTATTTTATCTGATCAGGAAGTTGATTGGATAATTCTCACTGAGAGTCTCTCAATGCAGTTCCAGTTGGAAAGTAGATGGGACTAACATCATGCAAAGTCTTTGCTGGGCAGGTGTCAAACAAGGATGGTTTCTTCCCTCACATGTTTGGTAAGGCCAGTGCTCCTCTGTGGCCCCTCTCTTCAGCAGAGTCTTATAGTTCCTGCACTTTTTACATTAGGTCCAGGATTAGGGGTACAAGAAGCAGAAGGTAGAAGTTGTTAGGTCATTGAAGTGCTGTGCTTACATCAGTTAGGTTATCAACTTCTGCCACATGCTATGGGTTAAAGTGCTCACAGGGCCTGCTAGGGTTCAAAGAAATGAAGTCCATTCTATATCTTGTAGGGAGTAGGACAAGCTAACATGCAAAAGGGTATGCAAAGATGGGCTATTTTCTCATATCCATCTTTGAAAAATATAATTTGCCACCTTTAATATTCCAGACACAGTTTTAATTAGTATTATTTTAAAATTACTTTAAGTTCTGGGGTATATGTGCACAATATACAGGTTTGTTACATAGGTATACATGTGCCATAGTGGTTTGCTGCATCCATCGCTCCATCATCTGCATTATATATTTCTCCTAATACTGTTCCACCCCTATCTCCCCACCCCCTGTAATTCCTCCCCTAGTCCCCCACCCCCTGACAGGCCCCAGTGTGTGATGTTCCCCTCCCTGTGTCCATGTGTTCTCATTGTTCAACACCCACTTATGAGTGAGCACATGTGGTGTTTGGTTTTCTGTTCTTGTGTCAGTTTGCTGAGATGATGGTTTCCAGCTTTATCTATGTCCCTGCAAAGGACATGAACTCATCCTTTTTATGGCTGCATAGTATTCCATGGTGTATATGTGCCACATTTTCTTTATCCAGTCTATCATCGATGGGCATTTGGGTTGGTTCCAAGTCTTTGCTATTGTGAACAGTGCCTCAGTAAACATTTATGTGCATGTTTCTTTAAAATAGAGTGATTTATAATCCTTTGGGTATATACCTAGCAATGGGATTGCTGGGTCAGAGTTAGTTACATTCTAACACTTCTTGGTGTTTTTTTCCTATTTTTATTTCTGTGCCCAGAATGCTTCAATTTCTTTCCCTTATTTATCTAGCTAACTTCTGTTCATTCTTCAAACCTTAGCTCAGATTACAGCTCCCCCAAGATAACTTCTCTGGACTCTCAACCTCTGAGATTAATGCTCCTTCTCCATAATTTCATGTATCTATGTGTTCCTGTCACACCACACACTGTACATGAACTGTGGCTCTTTCCTTAGGGAAAAAAGAAAAATCAGCCTTTGATTTCTGTGTCCTCGGTGATGAGCAAAGTGCGTGGCAGAGGACTCAGTGATTATTTATTATATGGAAAAATGTGAATTACTCATTTGAGTTTTAATAGGCTACATTACAACTACTAGCTTCATTGTTGATGGATTGAGTGTAGGTGGCATAGATCTGTAATAGTTTCCTTGGGTAACCTACATCATCAAAAATGACTAAAGCTATTTTACCACTTAGAGTTAATGGGATCATATTTTCTAAATATGAAACTACTTTTTCACTTAAATAAAATTTAGTAAAAATTTGAATTTAGAGTATTAATTGAACGCAGTGGATTTATTTGAATTATGATTTTGGAGAGCCACACATGTGACTTTTTCATACTTAAACCACCAAACATTAAATAACAAAATATTCATAGTTTTCATTATATTGTTCAAACAGATAATTAGTTTTTATTGATATACTCATCATGATTGATAACTTAGATACTAGAAGGTACTGTTTCTTGACATTTCAGTTTTAACATCTTTGGCAAGTCAGGAACCTATAATTGCTTCTAGAATAATATTTTCAACTTAATTGCATTTATATTTACAAAGTAAATACCTGTCTCTATAATTAACTGTTATGACCAAGTCTTTTCAGAAGAAAAAATGTGTATATTACACAGTGAACTTTACACTTACAAGGGACACAATGTAATATGGAAATAATTTAATTCACCAGAAGGTTTTATTACTTTCTTCTCTCCCCCACATAGAGTTGTATGGTTGTATATTTAACAGTGTTAATTCTTCAATCCATAATTTTTGAGGTTCTGATTAACCTTATAAAGTAACTTTGCCATTTATTTGTTTCTAAAGTTCAATTATTTTCATTATTATATAGTATTACTTTGGTTACTATAATAGTGATAAATATTAAAATTATATGAACATTGTTTTTAAGTTAATTATAAATTTTATATATGAAAATTATGCAAGTTAAAAGTTTTAAAAATTAAATTGGTTATATTGAAATGATTTCTTAAAATTTTTGTGTTCAGAATATTCATCTAGGCCTCAATATGGTAATTTATTTAAAAAGCATGGTGAATAAGAGAGAAATTAAAATAATTAATCTAGTTGTAGTTATCTAACAAAAAATAAGATTTCATAGTATGATGTTCCCTTGTTCTTTTCTAGAGTGAGTAAATAAAACAGAGTCTGTAATTAAGGAGGTAGTGAAAAGATACATGAATACACTTATTTGAAGAGACATTTATATATACAATATAAAAATCACTTCTAAAATTAGAGTTTCACACACTCAGAAGTGAGTATGATGGTACAGAAATAAGTAACAATAAAAATGTAAGATTTCAAAAATAGATTACTGTCATTCTTTGCTATACATGGGGGTTTGTTTCACCTCTCAGAAACCAAAATCCATGGATGCTCAAATCCCTTAATAAAATAGCATTATTTGCATATAACCTATGTACATCCTTCACTATACTTTAGATCATCTCTAGATTACTTATAATACCTAATACAATACAAATACTATGTAAATAATGCAATGTAAATGTTATGTAAATAATCACTACTTTGTTTTTATTTGTATTTTAAATTGTTATATTGTTATTTTTAATTTTTTAATATTTTTTTCTGTGTGGGCATGGTGGTCGGATTGTACTTGCTAATGACAAAATAGCTTCCTTTCAAAATCATAGCATTGTAACATAATGAAATTAACTAAATTTAATAATGCAACACCTGATAGTATAACATATGATCCATATTTCATTTTGGATATGGCTCACTCCAGAATTTCATTGGCCATTCATCGTTTCATTCAGATATACCACCAACTTTATTGAACATCTGCTACATGCAAAATAAGTCCTGCTGTCTGGCTTTGATGTGTTGGCAGCAACACCAAATTCTGAGCATATATTTCTAGCCTGATCATTTTCCACTCACTATAATCTGTTTATCCTACTCATTCCAATAAGTTGCTTTCTCTATATTTTCTGTTCTACTTGCCAAATTCAATAAATATTTTTTACTCTGTTTCTTATTTGATCTCATTGCATCATTTATCACTTTCAATTACTTCCTCCTTCTTGAATTCTTTCATTAGGATTCTAAGAAAGCTCTATCACCTGGTTCTTTCAATTTCCTTCTGAGATCTCTTCCCATCTCAGATTCTTCCTCTTTTTAGCAATTAAATATAGGTTTTCCCCCAGGGTTCGGTCATTATTCCACTGGTATTCTCCCTTAAATGTTTTATCCTTGTATCTTTATTGACATATTTGCCTTTGCTGTTTTAATGACTTAAGAAAGGCACCTTGACTTTATTTTGATTAGTTCTACTAAAGAACTAACTCCAACATCCCATATGCACATCAATATCAGCATAAATAAAATGCCAAACTAAAAATCACCATTATATATTTTAATGCTGTTCTGCAGAGATGCCTCAACCAGAAACCCGAGTTCCTTGAAACCAAACTCCCAACAGGAAATCTGTTTCAAATCCTCTACTTTTTACTTCCACAGCATGTCTTACTTAGACCTTCAAAACACATCACTTGAATCCTGTACCTTCTGTCTAATTGGATCACATCACTTCTGTATATACCCTGTCAAAAATATGCAATTACTATTTTTCAAATAAATTATCTTTATGCCTTTACAAATGTTTTCCCTGTGTCTGGAATGCCTTAATTTCCCAAGTACCTAGCAAATTCTTATTCATTCTCAAAATCTTAGCTTAGATATTTCCTTCTGTGTGAATCCTCCTGCAAGCCCACAGATCTCTAATTCCTGGATTTTCCCTGCTCCTTAACCCTATACAACTCTATCATAACACTGTCTGTAACCTTCATTTGTCCATCTTCCCAAGTAGACTGAGCTTTGAAAAGGCAGAGATTTTGTCATTTACTCTAAATCTCTAGTGTTTCCTGCTAAGTAATTGGTCAATTTATTTGAGTTAAAGACAATATTTATACTAAATTGTTATTGTTACAGGAAGTTTAAAGGGTCCTTTCAGACAGAAAGCTATCTTTGCTTTGGAATATACCTTAAAAATCTTATTTTATTTATTTATTTATTTGCTAAGAGAAAAATTATCTGGGGATGGTTTAGACAAGCTGGGAGAAATACAAATTAAAAATGCAATGTTATATATAATATAATATGTTAATTAGGATATATGGTTGTGGAGGGAGACTAGAGACCTCAGCAGGAAAATGACCAGCCAGAAAGCAATAAGCTGCCAGTGAGTAGAAAATGTGGCTAAAAAAAAAATCTTAAGAATGCCTTATATTCTGATTGCTATTATTTATACATATTACTATTTGATCTGTGATTTATTGTTTATTACCTAGTAGGCACACAAATGCCTGTGTGAATTATGTTTTGAAAATATCTGAGGGAACAGGACACATTCAAGGATTTAGTGAGATAAGAACATTGGAGTGACCAGGTTGTTGCAAGAATGAAAACTCTCATATACTTAAAAGCAACAAAGAGGAATGTGTTAGGCTTCCCATAGACCATGATATATGGGGACAGCAGTCAATAGTATTTACTTCTCAAAATGAAGAAGACCTTAGTTGATATCTAGGTCATATTTTTAGAGAAATCAAAAGTTCTATCCATTGTTGTGGTGTCTCTAATGTGTATCATTATGTATCTTAAAAGTAGATTTTCTTTTTCTTAGAATATACGTTATCTTCTAATCATTTCAAAGATTTTTGTCTCTAATTTTGAATGATAGTTACTGGTATCTTTCCAATAAAGCATATAACTCTTACTCAACATCATAAAAGAACCAAAGGCTGTAGGAAGATAGCAGCAAAGCTAGAACTGTATATAAATGAAAATAATAATAAATATACATTTCAACGCTCTTCCCAGAAAGGCAGATATCTCTAAGGGATATATTCGGGTTGGGACAGATGGGAGAAATGATTCACTGCTTTTGTGGAGGCAAGCTATGGCTCAGAGACATTAATTTTTACTATTTATTTCTCTTGCAGGAAACTAAGCTTCCTTATATTTTTGCTAATGAAAGGTTACCAATGAAAGCTTTTGAAATAACACAGATATTGTCTTTGCATATTTAGTTATATAGTTCCATAATAAGTACCTGCTGTTTCTTTGTATGAAATCATAATTTATATCTATTCCAATTGGGCAAAAAGAATACTTTTTTAAATGCAAAATAAAATCTGCCTAACATTTATTTAATGTACTTATTCTGTTGCATTCTTTTGGATTTTTTCATCATCTGGCATTACATTGAATTTGGGAAATATGTCAAATTCTAAATGCTACATGTATTTTTACATACAAACTTTAAATATTATAAATAAGGCTTTTGAAAGTTTACTTATAGATGAACCACTGACATTAATATATCACAATTTAACTAGGTGGGGTGGTGCATGTCTATAGTTCCACCTACTTGAGAAACTTAGGTGAGAGGATTGCTTGAGCACAGGAGTTTAAGTCCAGTCTAGGTAACATAGTAAGACCCCTGTTTCCACAAAAATATATAAAGGGAAATATTGTTTTGAATATATCATAGTTTATTATTCTGCAGCTTTGGAAAAACGTAAAAATCAGAATCTTTATGTGAAAATTTAGAAATTCAGACAAGCGAAAAAAAAAAAAAAAAGAAATTCAGACAGGCAGGCTTCTTAATGGCCTGTTTTGAAATATTAATTAAAATAAGCAAATAAATTCACTCTTGCTTTCTTTTGAAAAAAAGAAAAGTTATTGTAAGGCCTTAGATGATTGAAGTTACCCCATATATTTCCCTGTGTAAGTTCCCATGTTCCTGCCAATCACCTCTTACTATAGGCAGTAGGTATAGAGAGCTTAGAGTTTAGAAATACAGCCTTTGGAGTCAACCAATCTGGGGCTCTATCTCCTACGCTGGTGTTTCTTGATTATATAGACTTTGGAAAAATTACTGAACTTTTCTATGTTTTAGCTTAGAAATTCAGATATGTAGTGATGATAAGCTCATATCATTGTTTGGAAAGCTGGTTGAAATGCAGTATCCAAAGCACTTGCTATAGCACCTGGAATGTGTTCAATGAATGTTAGTTTAGTGACTTCATTCATAAATCCTAACAACAGCTAAGGGAGTCATGAATTAAAGTTCTCATTATTTAAAGGACAGTAAGCATTTGAATATTATTCTCACTATTTTTAGGAAAGGATAGTTCTTTTCCAGAAAGCCACGTTAGTGTTCTAGACTACTCCCTTGTTTGTTACATTTTTTTTTCTAGGTACTGGTTATGGTTGCTATAGATATCAATAATTATTCCTATTTTTCTGGTTAAAATATTAGTCACATGGAATTTTTATAGAGTGTCAAAGAATCATACAACATATTATGGTGGAATTTCACCCAAGTCCCCAGTTATCTTTGTTTTTTCTCTTTTAGTTACCTCTTTAAATAAAATATAGCACTGATTTATTTAAATAGTCAATAAGTTTGAGACCAATCTGACGAACATGGAGAAACCCCATCTCTACTAAAATTACAAAATTAGCCAGGCATGGTGACATGTCTGTAATCCCAGCTACCCAGGAGGGTGAGGCAGGAGAATCACTTGAACCCAAGAGGCAGACGTTGTGGTGAGCCGAGACTGCACCATTGCAGTCCAGCCTGGGCAACAAGAGTGAAACTCCATCTCAGGGAGAAAAAAAAAAGTCAATAAGTTCACAGTTCACAGTTACCCTACAGCAAAGAGTGCAGAATTTTGTTTTAGATTGAGGCTGGACTTTTGATATCTGAATTTGATATTATCTAAAATGTATAATTAATCAATAGAGGTTTTTAGTAATAAAATTAGAATTTAAAATTTACACAATATAACTTTGGTTTCTAGTTAAATTGAGTATAATTCCATAAAGTGAGCATAATTTCCATAAAATATAAATTCAATTTGTCATGGGCAAATAATTTTCCTCCCACCACCAAAATCTAGGTGCTGGAAAATATTATTTTCTTTTCCCTTCCAGTACACCCACCCTCAGCACCTGCCGTGCTTCTCACTGCCAGGCTTAGGGCATGATTAGGAGCTGAGAAGTCACATCTTGGTAACTCTTTCCCTATTAGACAATAAAACATGCAGAGAATCAGACGTTTCCTGGACTAGTGATCCTCACATTTTTCGGGCCCAACTACTCTGACTTACCATAAATCCATTGCTGTCTAAGCCAATGCTCTTTTACTTCCTAAATCTGAACACCTACAAAACATGATCCATCTAGAGAAATATTTTTAAAAAGCCAAGTCTCTCTGAAATGTAAAAAAAAAAAGATGGCACCTCTGTTTCCCACTTTAGATGGGAAGAGAGTAGCTTAACTTTCCAGGAAACCTTAATCTAGATTGTAAAATTTTCTCCTATCATNAAAAAAAAAAAAAAAAAAAAAAAAAAAAAAAAAAAAAAAAAAAAAAAAAAAAAAAAAAAAAAAAAAAAAAAAAAAAAAAAAAAGTTTAAGAGAAATTCAATGTATAATAAATAGCATGTATTTTAATATGCAAATATTCAGGCATGACCAGGCATAGTGAATTCATTAGGTACTTTTACTTATACCTAAGATCTCTGTGGATGTGATAGATGAGGTATAATATTGGCAAATTGAGTGACTGGTAATGGGACTTTCTGCAATGTTTTTAAATAAAATAGATTTCTCCTAGATGTACATGATAATTCTATTACTGGGAAATTCGCTGTATGTTAAACAGTGTAGAAGTGACTTTCCTTTTACTGGAGCTCCTGGCATAACTACACAGCAGCATGCACCACCACAGTCTGCATTTGCCTTCAGTAATTGCAGGCTCTACACTGGGCTAGAGAGACCTTGTGAGAATGTAAGAGTGATTTAGATATTGCACACAAATTTGGAAAAAAAAAATGGTGATGAGCTGTGAATACTATGAATCCCCTGAAGACCCATATGTACAAAGAGGTTCCTATGGCTTGGAATATAACTCAGGTGATATGGTCTTAGAACTTGTCCTAAAGAAATTCAGAGTCTGGAAAACACCACAGGCTTACCTCTTTCTCGGATATATATATATTTTTTTTTAAACAGAGAGAGTCTCACTCTGAGCCCAGGATGGAGTGCAGTGCTGTGATCTTGGCTCACTATAACCTCTGCCTCCTGGATTCAAGTGATTCTCCTGCCTCAGCCTCCTGAGAGGTGCCTGTAACTGGGATTATAGGCACAAGCCACCACACCCATCTAATTTTTGTATTTTTGGTAGAGATGGGTTTCACCATCTTGGACAAGCTGGTCTTGAACTCCTAACCTCAGGTTATCCACCCACCTCAGCCTCCCAAAGTGCTGGGGATTACAGACATGAGCCATGGTACCAGGTCTCTCAGATAATTTTTATTAGTGGTACTCTGAAGATTCCTGTGACATCAGTGGATTGATTACCATTGTGGTCCTACTACCTTGAGGTTTATAAGCTGTTCCTTAGTGATGGTCCGTATTCTTTGCCACATTCTGAGTATTGTGCATTTCCCACTGTTATCCGAAATTTACCAACTGAGCAGGACCCCTAATCTGAGACTTCATTCTACATTCACAGGACTGCAGAATTCCAGCAATGGTACAATTTCTATTTTTGACAGTGCTTTTGCAGGACAAGCATATGAAAATTCTGGACCAGGGTTCTGGACTGGCATGGGAACTGGAGGAATATTGAGGTATTTGTTTGGCAGCAGTATTGCAGCAACACCCTTTTCAGACAGGTGGTACCCCCCATCTTATACTCCATTGAACTCTAGCACACAGAATAGTCATCTTACTGCTTAGTGGAGGTCCAGCTCAAACTCTGACCTGAGAATCAGAACTCCATCAGGATATGGTGGCATCAGGAGATGATAAAGTAGAAAACCGAAGAAAAACATTGGTTGCAAAATTTTTGATTTTTCTTATCTTTCTCTTTAAAGAAAGTGCATCCTGTTAACAATTGTGGAAAGAGAATATTGAAAAGTTGTGTTATTTGAGAGTTAATACACAAACAAATACTTGTGTATTATATGTTAGTGTAGCATGCATATGTATATCTCAGTTTTTGAAAGTATTGATTACTGTGGAAGGCTGAAAATGTATTGTTTAATTTCTAAAACCCGTGAAGTCATAAAAAACATTAAGAATGAAGGTGTTGTACAAATAGAAAGCAAATACCAAAAATTTCTATCTTAGATGGTTTTAGTTTATAAGTCATTACCTCAATGATACTCTCTTTTGTATTATATATTTGTGGCTTACTATACTTTAAGCATTTAACTCAAACTTTGTACTATTAAATATGCTACTTTATGGGTTCTGATTGTTTTTGAGCTTGGGAGCTTGGAATTCTTTAGTAATGATTACTGTGATTTGGAAGCACCTTGTATAGGAGAATATGGAAAATAAGCATCTAGGAGGTTGTTATGACTGATTGTGTGCTGATGGAAATGCTTGAAACCTCCATATTTCACCAATTCCTAATAGGTAATATTCAAATACTTTAACAGTCATCTTATAATAGCAAAAGCATGCAGTTCTGTGCAATCTCAAGAATAGAGGTAACAATCTGTTTCAGTCTCACATTAAAATGGAATAATTACATAATAGTATAATTTTTCATGTAAAATCAATTTAGGTACAGTCAGATAATTATGAACAAAATGAATGTTTAAAGAGACATTCAAATCTATGCTAGAAGCATGTGGGGCTGTCCCATTAGCTATAGCAGCTCTTCTTCATCCTACTGGCAATAGTTGCCTAAAAACTGCTCTAGAGAATGGGCACAAGGTAAACTATCACCCCATTAAGGCCATGCTGCCTGAGCACATTCTCATCTTGGAGATTATTACTATCAGTGCTGGAGAAGGTAATGAACATTCTTGTAGGAAACCTGGACCTTATTTCTTTGTCTCCTGAGAAAACAAACTCAAAAATAAAGATATGTTTTTAATAAGCTTTTTTAAAGAATACTTTTAGATTTACAGAAAAATTGTGAAGATAGCACAGAAAGCATATACTCACACCAAGTCCTTCTTATTTTTAACATCTTACACTAGTATGGTACATTTGTCACAGCTAATGAACCAATTTTGATGTATTATTATTAACTAAAGTCCAAGCTTTATTCATATCTCCTTGGTTTGTTCCTAAGGTCCTTTTTGTGTTCCAAGATCTCTTCTAGGATACCACATTATATTTAGCCACCATATCTTAGCTGTCCTTGTTTTTGATGACTTTGACAGTTTTGAAGTATACTAGTCACATATTTGAAAGAATATCCCTGAACTTGTATTTGTCTGATATTTTTCTCATGATAAGGTTAGGGTTATGGGTTTGAGGAAGAAGACCATAGAAGCAAAGCACCATTAACATCACATCATATGAAGAGTACATAATGTCAATATTACATGTCACTGTTGAAGTTAACCTTGATCACCTGCCTGGGGAAGTGTTTGTCAGGTTTCTTCACTATAAAGTTACTTTTTCCCTCCCACTTCCATACTGTACTCTTTGAAAGAAAGTCATTATTTGCAGTCTACCTTTAAAGAGTAGAGAGTTATGCTCCACCTACTTAAGGAAGAGTACCCATATATGTTACTTTGAATTCTGTAAACCTTTGCAACATTTATATATTCTTCACATTTATTCATTCATTCATCATTTATTTATGTGAGTATGGATTCATGGATATTTGTTTTATCCTTTGAGTCATAATCCAATACTACTTTATTCCGTTGCTCAAATTTTGCACACTTTGGCCATTAGGAGCTCTATTAGCTGCTGTCCTTTTGACAGACCCCATCATTTTGTGTGTGTGTGTGTGTGTGTGTGTGTGTGTGTGTGTGTGTGTGTTTGTGTGTGGTTTATTTATTGCTATGTTGCTATTGTTTTTAGCACTTTCTGGCACTACAAGATGTTCCAGGCTTTTCTTGTGTATTTCCCACCCCAGTCCTAGAATCAGCTAGGCTCTAGGTAGGATCTAGGTATTGTTAAAGCCAAAATTGCACCTGGCAAAGTTAAACAGTAAAAGCAGTAAGTGGAAGATTCATTCATGGCAGCTGCAGTCATGGAGAATCCACAACTTAATACTTAATCTGAGCTCAGTACTCCTCAAAACAAATGGTGGAAGAAGTTTTAAGAGCTGGGATGGGGGGAATCCTAGGCCACTTTTGCTTGCATTTTCCTTATCCATTGGAAAAGTAAACGTTCTTTGATCTTTATGACAGGAGGCAGTTTTACAAAATGAGCCATCATGCCCTGAAAAGTTAGGGTCTCGTCCTCCCAGAGCCTGGAAGATGGGGAAACTATCTTATGATTACATTGCAAAGGAATGGCTTCCAGATCCCTGAAAAAGACATTCCTGGATATAAAACTGGCTAGAGGCTATTTAAAAGATTTGTATCTCAAAGGAGCATAGAAATATTTATATTCAAAAAATTTCTAAGGTAAAACTTCAGAAAAGAGAGATCAGGGGACTAAAGTCAGGAAGAAGCTTGTTGAAATTTAGTCAAGCTGAGGGAAACTTTAAGGTTATTTTAGTCAGTATTATCTTTGTTACTGGTGTCCCATTACGTCTAGGATCACTCAGCAGATAGAGCAAAGTAAACATATGTGTACTCTAACTACTGCCTATGCACATATTTATAAAAACTTCTATGTATGTATTTGTATTTGTTTCCTGTGCATGCCCTGTGGTAACAAATTATCACAAACTCAGTGGATTAAAACTATATAAATTTATTCCGTTACAGACTGGAAGCCAGAAGTCCTAATGTGAGGTGCTGGGAGAGCCATGCTCCTTTCCCAGGGTTTCTAGAGGAGAATGTAGTCCTTGCCTCTTGCAGACTCCTGTGGCTGTAAGCATTCCATGGTGTCTGCACTCACTCCAATCTCAGCTTGCATGGTTGCATTGCCTCCACATCTGTCTTAATGATCTCTCTTGCCCTGTCTTAAAGGACATGTGTGAGTGCATGTAGGGCCCACCCCAAAAAAACAAAATAAACTCTTCTCAAGATTCTTAGTTAAATCCCATATTTTGCCATATAAGGTAATATTCATAGATTCCAGGGATTAGAACAGATAACTTTTATTGGAAGTCTCCAATCACCCCACTGCAGTATCCATCTACATCTATATTAAACTGAACATGAGTTAATCCTGATGTTTCTAACCAGAATCCAGTAACACACCAATCATTCTAGTCTTCAAGCTTGCTTGTCTGTAACTTCCAACTCCAATATGAGAACCATGGCTCCCAGCATCAGCCACCATTTACTTAATTGTCCAATTCCATTATACATGTACAGTGGTTTCAGAATTGTTAACTTGTAGCCTGGAGCCAGTCAACTCCTAAGCAAGACAATTCAATAAATAAAAGTCTTTTTTGTCTGATCTTTTCCATCAGACTCAGGAGCCTGATCAAAAAAATGCCAAATATTCAAGAAAATATTATCAGGTTTTTTGATTGCTTTAAAGACATATTCTGTCTAATTAATGAAAGAAAACTATTTGTTGAGCAGTAACCATTTTTTCACCAGTCTTTTTTTATTTTTCAATGAAAGAAGAGACTGCCTTTTCCAAATTGGCATAGAAGCTATAAAATCACCTGGGAAGCCACCAAAACTGATTTACTTTGTTGCATATTTCTTCTCAGAGTTTATGATTTTCCTTTGGCTCTTGACTTCCCACCACAGAAGACAACTCCTCTCATGAGACCTTCTTACAGTAACATTAATTTTACATAAAATTATCTTGCATTAGTAGGGACAGCTGTTGAGGAGGAGCCCATGAACAGAATTGTCAGATGTGAATGTGCCACGAACCATTTCCCACAGCTGAATTCATTTGAATAGGACTCATTAAAAAAAGAAAATTCCTGCCAATGAACTGTTTGTAATATGGGGGAAAATGTGGAAACAGCCTAACTGATTCTATGTAAGATCCTAAATAGTTTTATTTTATAATAGAAGACTATTTAACAATATGTATCAACACTGAAAAATTTCAAACCTAAATGTTAAATTTAAAAAGTTGTTTATGCAAATGTTTAAACACATAATGATAATATGTGTTATTTATAAGTTAATACCTAGGTATATAATGTGCAAGAATTTGCATGGGAGTAATAGATTACAGTTTCAGGATAGGAGGCACCTCTGGGGAAAGGGATAAAGAGAAATGAAATGAGGAGGCATTAGCTTTAATTGTTTTTGTGATATATTTGTTTTCCTAAAGAGAGATCTAAATATAATATAGCAGTATGAAAATATCTCTTAAATCTTAATGATAGATATCGGGTATACCATTTTATTTCTATACTCTTCTACATGTTATTTTCATTTAAATAGGCCAAAATACCTTAGAATTCTAAACTGCGATAATACTTGAGTATAGATAACTAATTATTTAAATATATGAATTTTTGTTTTGAATACTCCATTTGTATCAATAAAACAATGTGAACGATGTATTAACAAAAGACAATGTTCGTGCAATCTTCCCTTGAAATACTTTTTAAAATCCTAATTGAGAGCTATATTTATTTAAAATTTAAAATTGATAAATTCTCCCTGTCCTAAAGTTTCTTCCTCTAATAAAAGATACATTTTTATATGCATTTTAATATCAATTTAATCTCTGCATAGTTCTTTGGCTGACAAAGCATTTTCCCATATAAGAGACCAAGCCTGTTTCGTGGAATAGGGTGGGGGCTGGCATGGACAACAAGGAATGAACTAGGGAAAAGAGAGTATGAGGTAAAGTCAGAGCTCAGTTGTGTCCATAGGTCATTCTAAGAATGTTGGCTTGTGGTGAGTTTACAGGGAATATTTACTAGCTGTACACATTTGTATGGTTAAACATGCAGAAACTCTGATAGATTAAATCACTTTCCCCAAATCAGTTGTTCAGTTTATATAAAACACAGCTCTTTCCATTCTTAATTGCTAAGTCTTATGATAAATATTTCTTCTTAAATATTGAAGAAGACTTCAAAAGGTTTATTTTATTTATTCCCTTATTTGGTCTTTTTATTACCTTGTTACTGTCATTTTATTTTGGTTTGTTTGCTTTGATAAGGCAAGTGTAAAGGAGTTGGTGAGAAGTAGAATCTGCCAGATATGGGCTATAAACACAAATATCTATTGGCTCTCTCTCTTTCTCTCTCTCCCCTCTCTTGTTTTCCTACATTGTGGGAATTTATGCAGATAAACAAACCCCTCTTCTGGAATGCTAATTATCCCTGGAGGGTTAAAACCTTAGTTAAATTTGAGTTTCTTTAATCAGATTTGATGGAAAGAAATTGAAGTTAGTGATATCAAATTGAGGAAATAAAACTTATTCTAAGCAATCATGCCTAACAGCAATGGGAAATGAGAAATTAAGAAATACAGAAGTGTGTAAAACATTAACCTAAGTGTAGTAGCATCTAAATGTGGAGTGCTAGAGTTTGAGCTCGGTAATTGACTACTTAGTTCTCTATTTAGTAGAGTGATTCTTCAAAGAGGTTCAGTGACACTGTGTTAACATTTAAGGAGATTAATGCAAGTTCTTACATTTTTATCCCAAATTCTACTGCACCTCTACAGCAGTGGTTCTTAAATTTTAGCATGTATAAGAATCACCTGGAAGTTATTAAAACACAAATTTCTGGGCCCCACTGATACATTAAAGCATGGGTAACAGGATTCCATTTCTAACAAGGTCTCTTATGACGCTATTGATGCTAATTGTGGGGAAAACACATCAAGTTCTTCTCCTAAGTCACTGTTTCTTCTCAATTTTCATTGCTGGCTTCTTTTCTTCTCCAGACGTTCTAAGACTGAAATATGGTAAATGCAGACCTTGGTTATTTGGTGATCTCATCAAATGTCACCCGATCTCATGACTTTAAATACCATTTGTAGGTCAAAGGCTCTCAAATGTTTATTTCCTGCCCATATTTCTCCCTTGACATTCAGACATGTATATGCAAATGCCTACCCAACGTCTCCATTTCTATTTCTAATACACATCTCACTTGACTAGTCTAAAAGTAGAATTCTTGCACTTTGTCTCTAAACTGCTCCCCTCAGAGTCTTCCCCATCTTAACTGATGACAATTCAATTCCAGTGGGTTGGTATAAAATCTTGAAATCATCCTTGAGTTCTCTCTTTCACACAAAACAACCCATACAGACATCTGATCACATTTCACCACCTCCATTGCTGCCACCCTAGTCTAAGCATCATCTCTCATCTGGATTATTACAATAGTCCTCTAGCTACATATCCTAAACCCTGCTTCTACCCTGGTTCCTCTATGGTCTGTTCTCAACACAGCAGCCAAAGTGATGCTAAAACTCATTTTTTGTTATTATTGTCCTCAAAACCCTCCAGACTACCTATAGTACTCCAGTTAAAAGCCAACATTCTTAGAATGACCTGTGGACACAACTCAGCTCTGACTTTACCTCATACTCTCTTTTCCCTAGTTCACTCCTTGTTGTCCATGCCAGCCCCATCCTAATCTGCAAAACAGGCAGTACATTACACCTTAGGGCCCTTGTATTTTCTGTTTTCTCTAATAAAATGCTTTTACTCTTGATACCCACATGCTCACTTCTTTCAAATCTTTGTTGAAATATCATCTTCTCTATGCTACCTACTGGGACTTCCGAATTTAAAATGGTAATTCCGCTTCCCTCATCCTCAGCATTTCCAATCTTCCTGAACATCCTCTATTATATTTCCCAAAGCATATGTCCTGTCTCTTGTTACATAAAACATATTTATTGTGTATTTTTATTGTTTATCTACACTAGAACCTAAACTCCATCATGTTTTGTACAATAATATATCCATGCACTAAGAATAGTGCCTTATACCCATAAATATCTATGTAATGGAGGAATTGATCATCAAGATCTGTAACTTTTCTTAAATATTGTCATGATAATATCAACATTTGCTCTTTATTGTGAATATGCAGTAATTGTGCTATGTATTCATCATGCCTTACTATTTTTAATGTTCACAACCAACTTTTGAGGTAATGATTTTTGTGCTTATTTTGCAAGGGAAGAAGCAAGTTCATTGGGATATAATAACTTTCTAACACTACAACCTAGTGGGGGTAACATTTGATTCAATATACTTCAAGAGTTATACTCTTAATTACTATACAGTGAATCCTGCTTTTTACTTTTTGGGACTTTTACTTATTATCAGATTGTAAATATGAATAATGTGTCTAAGTTTTAGAAACTGATCCACTGTTAGTGTACTGACAAAAATCAAATAATTAACCACAAAAGATTGCAGGGAAGGCACTGTTCTAGGGAAGATTCAGTAAGAACATGTTACACCTTGAGATCCCTCATAGCCAGCTAGTTCTCTTCTCCCTTAGAGCTCATCTTTTGTTTTGACTGAACATCTGCAGAGGTCAGACATGGGGCAGGCCAGGCATGGCGTCAGGCCCTGGAAAAATTGGTAAAACAGAGAACTCATTAACAGTCTAACAGGAATAAGGAAAAATACTTTTTGATATGCACTCTAGTTGAGGCATGTTGACATTAGAATAAGTGGCCTATAGAGAACATCTAAGTTTACCAAGAGTATAAAGGGAGGCATCTCAGGGATCAGGTTAGATGAGTAGATGGTCCACAAAACGTTGGTGTGAAAGGCAAGAGGGAATCTAACTACACACAGTTATTTTATTTGGCATTGCATGGCAAAAGTACAGAGTAAGAAAGAATTGATTTTTCAATTCTATATTTTTGGATGCCTTTGTTTGTAATTAGGACCATACTGTTCTTTTTTACACTTCCTCCCTTACCTCTCTTTTTTTATTTCTTTCTCTTTGTAAGTGTTGAAATAAGGAGATGGTGTCTCCATTGTCAGTGGGGAGGATTTGTGAGATAATGAGAAAAGTCAAATGTTTAAATACTGAAATTCATATACTACATAATTGTCCCAGCAGAATTTTTTAAAACTTTAATTACATCAAAGAATATCTTCTGTTGCCTGGTTTCTCTATAAATGTTCCAGATTAAATTTTTCATTTTGCCTACAATATACACACATATTTAAGTGCTTTGTTGGAAGATGCTTATTTTTCATTTCTTTTGAAATTATTTCTCCTTCTGCTTCCCAGTCAGATTTTAGGGCTATATTATACTCTTTAAATAGTATATACTTAATAAATCAATATTTACAGATGTAAAACCATAAACCTGTAAGTAACTGGTGGGGAACTTATCATGGATTTAAAAAAATGTTTAACTTTCCCATCAGTCTTAACTGGTATATTTCAAATACAGCCAATTTTTCTAGCTATGTCATGTTAACCTAAAAAAACAACAACAAATATTTATTCATTTCCTCTTCTCCTTACCACACCTCAGAGAGAATTTTCCAATGGTGAAGTTATTTCATACTTTTCTTCAAAACTCTCTCCTCTCTTTCTCTGTGTGTGTGTATATATATATATATACACATACATATATATATATATATACACATACATATATATATATACACACATACATATATATATATACACACACACATATTTATACATATATACATGTATATATGTATATATATGTATATATGTGTACATATGTATAAATATATGTATATATGTATAAATATATGGAGAGAGCATGTAATGCATTATATATAATGCATGTAATATATACACATATATGTATTGAGTAATCTGTAATAAACTCAATATATTTATTTTTAATTGAATAATCTTCAGTAGTCAATTTGCCATTCACATTTCTTGTTATTCATTTAGGAAACTGAATAAATTGATTTTTTCAATATAAAATTTAAAATTTTGAATATTTAAGAAAAAAAGTTTTAATTTTTTAATTTTCTGAAATAAAGACATTGGGGAAGCAATACTTCTCTTTGGTTGGTATCTAAAATAAGGTTGTTGATATTTCTTAGTGTGACATTCGAGTGGTTTAGAAAATATAATTAAAAGCTATTACTTTTATGGTAAAGCAACATTAAAATTTCAGATAAAAGCACATGCTATATGTAGTATTAAGTATTCATGAGTATGTTAGAGTAAAATTTGGAAATTATGCTAAGCCAGAGATGATTACCATGTAGATAGTTCAGAACAGATGACACATTTTTTTCTTGTTTCATGTTAATCTTCAACTAATCTGATATGGAAGTAAATAATAGTTGTCAGCTTTGTTGTGATTTTGATGAATTTTAAGTGCTTTGGTAGTTAATTCTCATAGTGTATTCTTTGTATGCTGACATGCTGATTATATTTATAACACTCATATATTCACTGAAAACTTAGATTTGATGATGTGTGAAAATGAATCTGAGGAACGGTTTTGAAAATCTGGCTTTGCTTGTTTTTTTTGCCACCTGCCTGATTTAGTGAAGTGTCTAATAGCACAGTTTGCTAATGCTTTCTTCCTAGATGTTACCTTGTGTTTTATTCTGGTTTTATTTAGAAAAGGTAGATTTGCACACAGTTACAATAAAGGCAGCATGAGTGAAGGAGTTTGTCAAGTTATAATCATAACAAGGGAAATTTTCACATAATTCCTAAAAATAAAAGAATAAATTCCTATAAATTTTCCTATTTTCTATGATGCATATCTTCTTGCTCCTAAACTTTCATATCCTCATATAAAACAATACATGAGTGTCCATAAAGAGATCTCAGTCTTTTTTAGTTTGAAATACCCTCAGTAGTAGTAGTGTGTGTGTGTGTGTGTGTGTGTGTCTGTGTGTGTGTGTGTGTGTGTGTGTTTGTGTGTGTGTGTTTGCTGAGGGGTGGTTCTATCTTAAGAACTTTTTTCCTTCCTTCCCTCCTTCCTTTCCAACATAGTATCTAGAAGGACAGGGAAATATATGTATTTTTTGTGGTATTGAGTTAGATGTTCTTCATTTTATGTGTCTCAGCCTGATCTCATGGCACCTACTACAGTGAGATTCTGCCTTTCAGGATATTGAGCATCATGACCTAGTGTCCACTGAAATATGGTGGGTACCATCTTGTCTTTCAAGTGTTGTTCTGAAATCCAGTGCTGGTGACTCTAGATCTGGCCTTTGCCAATAATCAATAGTTTCCAAATTCCAGAACCCTCTTTTCCTGAACCCAGTCCTCTTGAAGTCCACCAGCATTATCAGAACTTCTTCTGCATACCCTTTGCTGTTTATTGCCCTGAAGATTTCAAGTACACATTTCATCTCCAAGCTGCTGTGTACCAGACCATCTGAGGATACTCTCATGTCCACTCAGCTAGACAACCTTTTACCCAATATAGGCAATTTTGCATATACTGAGACATCTATATGTATATGCCATTATAGTCTAAGAAGATTTTTGCTATAACAATAAGTTCAAATTTATTGTTCACATATTTGAAACCTTCTTGTTTCATGGTGGTCAGAGCACCTGCTAAAACTGGAACTTCTCTGAAGATGTTAGTACTTGACAGGACTGTACTGGGGGAAGCAGGAAGCTTCCCCCTAATTATCCATTTCTTCAGTCCACCTGAATCTTTCAAACTACTCCATCTTCTCGCTCCTCAGAATTTCAACACTGAGCAGGGAGCAAGCCATTTGCATATCATGTCTATTCTTCTTTTTCTCATCTTCTTGCTTCCCTCCTCTACTTCTGAAAGACTCTTGTGTATCAGTCACTTTATCTGCTCTCACTTCTGACTTCATGAACTGTCTTTTCAGTTTTGGTTCTTGGGTTGTTTCTGGAAAAGTTCTTCCTCTCCCTCTTGAAAGAGTGCCTTGCTGTGAATTTTTTAGATAAATTTGAAACTCAATGTTTAACAGTAAATTATTAGTCTTTAGGGTCCCTCATAGACATTTTAAAAGTAATAAAAAGTAAAAAGGAACCAATATAATCTCTAAGAGGGAAAATGCATTAATAGTGTTTCAAAATATTTTTTCCTGATACATAATATTTGTACATCTTATGAAGTAGGTGTGGTATTTTGTTACATGCATAGAACATGTAATAATCAAATCAGGGCATTTAGGACATCTGTCACCTTGACCATTTCTTGATTTTATATGGTGGGAACATTTCAAGTCCTCTCTGATAATTATTAGTATTTTGAAATATACAGTACACTCTTGTTAACTATAGTCACCCTACTCTGCTCTTGATTTTTAGAACTTATTCCTTCTATCTCCCTCTGTGTTTGTACCCATTCATCAACCTCTCATTTTCTCCCTCTTTCTACACACACCCACTTCCCAGCCTCTGATAACTACCATTTCACTCTCAACCTCCATGAGAGTAAATTTTTAGCTCACACATATGAGTGATGCATACAATATTTGTCTTTCTGTGCCTTGCTTATTTCACTTAACATAATGACCCACATTTCCATCCATGTTGCTGTAAATGACATGATTTCATGTTTTTTATGGTCAAATTGTATTCTATTGTGTGTGTGTGTGTGTGTGTGTGTGTGTGTCTATATATATATATATATATAAACATTTTCTTTATCCATTCATTTCTTTTTGGTAAAAAGTCTAGCAAGGGAGTGATAATTTAAAGACAAATATGATATTATTGTGCAAATTTACTAGGATGGGACAGTGACTTCAGGAAATATACATTTAAATTTAGAAACCATTATAATTAAAGAGTATTTTTGGTATAATAGTGATAATTTCTAATTCATTGTTCATATATTTGTAACATGAAACTATTTCTAATTCAGAGCAACTTTTGCACACAAATTTAGTTTTCTGCCCCCAAAAATTCACAAATTTTCAAACGTGGAAAGTTTCAAGTGGTAGAAAATTACTGCAGAAAGTCTGTAACTCAGTATAGTCTACCAGGACTTAATTTGGAATAAATTTGATCGTCTAGGTTGTACTTTTTTTGAATAACCTAGGCTTAAAGAATAGGATAAGAAAGTTACTGAAGATATAATCTATTTTAAAATATATGCATAAATTTGATGAATTCTACAATTGTTAGTAATATTTGGAGAATATAAGTACATTTATAGAATATCATTTTATACTAAAATGTTGTGACGTTATCTTTTTATATTAAAACATTTTGATGTCATTTATAACCATTATATATTTCAATACCTAAATACATTTTGAACATTTTATTCAATGCCCTTTCCATCATGGTTAAACATTTCATTTTATAAAATCCCTTTTTCCTACCAAGATACTGGTAACACTGGATATGAGACTGAGCTCTGAAACATTACTCAGAACATTAAGTGCCCCACACCAACATTATGATACAAATTTGGGCTGTCAGCTACATTTAAACCAAAAACAAAATACGTGAAAAACACATTACTAACAAAAAAAAATTATAAGTGATATTTGTTAAATGGAGATGCCTTCTTGGTTGATGTAAAGGGGATTTTATTCTATCAGTGAAAACTGCTTCAATTAATATGTTGAGGAGGGAAATGCAAATAATAATTTTATAAGCATTTTTAGGCACTCTGCTTAAGAGAAGGAGGTTATGGCATGAGGAAAGCAAAGAAACAAACAGGGGTCATAGCTGTTGCTTTAAAAATAAAATGGGAATAAGGATAGTTTTCATCATAATAAAAACAATTACCTGCTAATATCTAAAATTCTGCAAATGGGATAGATTATAATCAGAAAAAGCTACACTTCTGGTAACTGAAAATATTCAAGGAGAAGCTAAATAATTTCTTTGGTAGGTAGAGTAAAATAAATTTCTAACTGTATAGTATTTTATCTATTTCATTAATGGTTCTTTGCATTTTCTATGCAGAGTCTTTTTGTTTGCAAGCAACAGAACCCATGTAAATTAGATCAAGAAAAGACAGTAAATTGCAAAGCTTTGAAGGTTCTCACAAAACCTGAGGATGGTAGTGAAAGGACTACTTGATCTCATGGCAACTGGCAAACTTTTGGGAGCTGAGCTGTCTGATAGTCTCTTAGGGACTGTATGATTTTCATCTCAAGTTCCTTTTTTCTCTCTGCTCTGTTCTATCTTCATCTTCTACAAATTGACTTAGTCATCAGCTTGCACAAATCTGAAAATGTCCACCCTGCAACTCAAGGGTACATAATCTTCCAGCTTCAAAGTCTACGGCTTACTAGTGACAATCTTTCTATCTCTAATTTGACTGGCTTTGCTCGTCTGTTAAAGCCAGGTCACCCAAGTCAAAAGTTTTCTGTACAACAAATGTCATGGCTGCTTTCATTTCCAAAGACAATTTTTGATCCAAGTAACTGTGGCCAAAGGTTGTGGTTTGGGGTTACAGTTATATATTACATTGAGATCATGCTGACCTTTTAGGAATTGAGCAGTTCATTTATCAAGAAATGTGTCCATTATACTTATTTCCTAATTATATCAAATTAATTAATTCTAAATTATTTGCATAAGAGATTTAATAAACCTTGCTCTTTGAATTTCTCATTTTCAGATTCTACTGTCCTTATTATTTCTTACCAGTACCATTATTATTAAAGCCTTTGAATTAATCTCTTTGCCTCCAGCCTTACTCCAGCCAAGTGTACCTTACCTGTGATAGTCTCTTGTTTAAAAAAATAGTAAAAATATTTAAAACCTCCTCATTACCCTTAGAAGAAAATCTATCCTTTAATTATTCTAAAAAGCTCCTGGGACAGTAGACCCTGTCTTCCTTTCTGTCTGATGTCTTGCTATATCCTCACGTGACAACATCTGAATCATCCTTCTCACATGTTGGTTATTAATTATCATCATCCTCTTCCTCATGATTGTTTCATTTTGTTTTTTTCTTTGTAATTCGTCTAAACATGATCTATTTATATTTTAGGGGATTCTTCATTTTTATTCAGCATTCCACATAAGCTTTAATTCACCCAGAATGTCCTCTGTGATCTTTTGATGTTGGGTTTTGTTTCCTTTGTGTGCGTGTGTGTGATTTCATGATATACTCCATTTATCCTATTATCATATTTCTACTCTGGTGATTTAATTATATCTCTCTCCCACTATTCTATAGTGTTCTGAAGGGCAGGCACATTATCATTCATCTCGAATATGTAGTGCCACATTGAATTCTAGACACATTACAACTAGCTACTCAATAGGTATTTTTGGATGAATAAATTATTTAATATTTATGCAAATTTGATTTACTGGCATGGCTTCTATTCGCTGGGAATAAGTAAACTGGTAGCAAAGTAATTCAAGTTATTGCTTTGAAATTATTTTTATAATTCAGATCAAGGAATTGAAACTTCCTGCATCTTAAATTTATAAAAGTTTAAGAGTAAGTTAAGGAATTTATAATGATGTCTGTCAAACAACAGACCATTTTAAAGGAAAATCAGATGACTTAATATATTTGTCTGAGGTTTCTTAATTGTATAAATACTGCATAGAAACATAGTAAGATTTCTACTTAAAAGTCACAATTCTAAATCATTTTAAATTTCAATCACAAGTCTGACTTCTATCTCTAATAAGGACAGAATGTCTAAAACATTGCAAATACGTAATATTCAAATTTGTAGAGATTCCTTTTTAAGCATATATATTAATATAATGTAGTTCTTTTTTTCTTTTCTATTCGCTTCAATTTTCTCTTGGCTTATCCAGGGTTACTATTTACTTGTACCACTACGGAGACTGTACCCTTTTCAGCTGACTGAGCTGGCTTTTCAACTGGAGATTATGGCCGAGCAGAAGTTGAATAGCTGTGGACATTCCAAGTGGTTTTTCTGTTCATTCCAGTTGCCATACTGAGCCTCCTTTTAAAATCATAAACTTGAACAATTTTTTAAAAACTTTGCCCTTTGGATCCTGTAGTCCACAAATTCCAGGTTTATTCACAAAGCTTACATTTCTGACCTCGGCTATTACATCATTTGATTGGATCTTGCATTTTGATGGCTCTTAGGAGAAGGTATTTAAGTTCTATTCTCCTTCTGACAGATAGAATTCTGTCAGAATTCTGCCTACTTTTAAAATTTCCTCCTTTCTTGAAGCTCCAAATTTACTAAAATCGTATTCATTTGTATTCTGAATATCTGTGAAAGCTTTGCTTAACCACATAGTAGCTAGCAAAGTTTTCTATAAAGAGCCAGACAGTTGATATTTTGAGCTTTGGGAGGTCAGAGAGTTTGTGTCAGCTACCTAGCTCCGCTCTTGTGGCTCAACAGTGACAGAAAATCCATGAAAGAATGTTGGTCATGGCTGTGTTCCAATAAAACAACTTCATGGATACTGAAAGTTGAATTTGATATAATTTTCACAAGTCATGTCATATTCTTTTAAAGTTATTTTTCTTATTTTAGTTTATAGCATTATATGTGTTGGTCTTCATAGTTTATTTTTTCTTTTATTTTAAGTTCAGGGTTACATGTGCAGGTTTATTACCTAGGTAAACTTGTGCATGGGGTATGTTGTACTGATTATTCCATCACCAAGACATTAAACCTAGTACCCATTAGTTATTTTTCCTTATTCTCTCCCGCCTGCCACCCTCCAATCCCCAGTGTGTGTTGTTCTCCTCCATGTGGAACATTTAAAAGAATAAAAAACATATTTAGCACCTGAACCATGCAACAAGTAGTCAGTTGGATTTGACCAGAGGAGCTGAAGGTAGCCAACCCCCTATTGGAAAATCACAATTTCTAAAGGCATTCAGCTGACATTGAACAAAAATGGCCTTGTTCACCTTTGTATTTTCAGTGCCTGGAGCAATCCTGGTATGTAGATCTATCTCTCTCTCTCTCCCTCTTTCTCTTTCTCTTCCTCTCTCACTCTCTGTGTGTCTCTCTCTCCCCCTTCCTCCCTCTTCTCTATCTCTATTTACTCAGAATAAATATAAAGCTTATATTCTCCTTGGAAGGTTATTTCTTCCTGGTGGACTGTTGGATTGGGTTTTACCTCTCTAATAGTAGATTGAAAATAGCAGAAAAATACAAATTCAGGAAAATTAAGATATTACTTTATCATTTGATGCTGACAAAGTAAATGAAGTATTAGCAAATAGACTCAGGTGTCTTTTAGATAGGCTGGAAAAACCTGTGATGACTTCGTTTTTATATGTCATTGGTTATATCTTTATGTAACAGAAAATTACTTATTTTGGTAGTATTTTCTTTGTTTGATGTCCATTAAAATAAAAATAATTCTTTTGTGGGTTGTCAGTTTTATCTTTTCTCTAACACATTGACTCTGACAGACTGTGCCTTTCTTGATTCTAGATGGGGTCTTGCTACTTGCATTAATGAGATACAAATTAAGATGTTTGATATGAGCTTGCATTTGTTCTAAAATTGGGTCTCTAGCTACAGTGCATTAATTTTAGAAAAATAATCTCAGATTAGGATATGATACATTTTATTGACACAAACAATGTCATAAATGTCTCTTTTCATAGTTGTTAATATATTTTTATACTCATTGATTTCTATATAATTGTAGAGTGCTCAATGACTGTTTTATAGATAAAATATCATTTTCTGTTGTTTTTCATGCTGCTGATTCTGTTGTGTGGGTGAGCACTGCAGTCCCATGATTCTGAGAAAAATAAAGCTTGGCTTTAGCACATTTTCTCTACTGCTGATTATAGCGATAATTATTCTGATGTTGCTATGGAAATGCTTTTCACAACACATTTGTAGATAGTTTATAATATTGACATTATTTTTCTGTTTATTTACTAATTTATAAATTGGTGAACTTAAATTATATTTTGTGGTCATAGACAATTATAAAGCATTGCTGCTTAGGGATGAACACATGTACTCAGTAATTTGAATGGAAAGCCAATTCTGTTGTCAGGAATTTCTTTTATTTCCCCTCGTACCTAGAAGTCAGTTATATTTGCCTGATTCCACTTATATATCAGCCAGGTTTGAAATAAATTCAGTCTAAATAAATTCTAGACTGTATAAAATGTGTATGGATATTTTCTTCAGTAGAAAGCTGATACTTTATTTAATTCTATTCTGGAACATGGAATGTTGTGCCTTTTACCTAATCATTTTGTTGATCTTCTGAATTCCTGTTACCCATTTCACTATCTGAATTCTTGATTTCTCTCAATTGGCCTGCCTGCTTCAAGGTGTATCCTCATAACCTCTGTCTACTGGTGGTGACTCCCCTAATTTTTGCTCACTTGATCAATGAAACTATCTCATTCACTCAAAAAAAATATTGAATATCTAGGAACTAAAATATTGAGGTGAATATAATAAATTAAAAGCCCTCTTTCATGGAACATATATTCTAGTAGGAGTGATTGGTGGTGATGATAAATGTTGTCTTAGTTTGTTCAGTCTGCTGCAACAAAATACCACAAACTGAGTAGCTTATAAACAACAGATTTTATTTCTCACAGAAAGGAGGCTAGGAAGTCTAAGATCAAAGTGTAAACAGATTTGGAACCTGGTGAAAGCCCAGTAGATTTTTCATTCATAGGTGTTACCTACTTGTGTCCTTAGGTAATGGAAGCAAGAAGCAGGCTCTCTCAGGACCTCTGTAAGGTCACTAACCCCTCATGACATCATCTAATCGAATTGCCTTCCAAAGTTGCCACCGCCTAATACCATCACATTAGGTGATAGAGTTCCAACATATGAATTTGGGGGGAACAAGAGCATTCAGTCCATCAGAAATATATAATAAATAAATTAAATAAGCATTAAGCACTAAAGAAAAAAAATAAAGCAGGGAACACTGAAGGTATGAGGGAAGGCTTACCTGAGAAGGTTCCATTTGGACAAAACTCAAAAAAGGAAGTGAAGAAGGAACCATGCATATATTTGACTAGGGGAAGTGCTGTGTTCATGTGGACCTTGCTAAGATTAGTTAGAAGAGTTTGAAAGAGGCTAAGCTGATGTTTGAGATTAGGGCAATAAAAAATGCTGTTTCAAGCTAAAAGAGTTATCTGAAAGTAGGAGATTAATTGACTTTCCTTAAAGGAGCAAGGGTACATGTAGAAGGTTAAATACCTACTCTAATATCTAAGTACTTGGAAAGGAGAAAATGACTCATCAGTGTCCACTATTGAGACCTGAGACCTGGATTTTTTAAATAAGGATTTTTTGATTTTCTAATTTTACTTTTTTTTTTAAACCGATGATGATTACTTAGACAAGAATTGTGGGAACATTTATAAGAATTTTGTTGTGTATCTATATTATTCTAGCCAAAAATAAAATATGTTCTGATTACTGAATTTTATAAACTAGATATGGTTCCTGCCTTTATGGAATTTGGAGTCTCACTGGGAAGAAAGTTACCAATGAGCAACAGTTGTTTCATGTCCAGTGCTGTAATGGAGTTACCAAACAGTACAAGAAGAACATATGTAAGGGTTCTGTATTAATTTCCAGTGGTGAGAAATAAATCACCACAAATTTAGCAAGTTAAAACAACATACATTATCAGACAGTTTCCTTGGTTCAGGAATCTAGACACAACCTAGGTACCTTGTGCTCAAAATTTCAGAAGCCAGATCTGAGTCCTCATCTGGAGCTTTGAGTCCTCTTCCAGGCTCATAGTGTGGCTGCTAGAATTCAGACCCTTGTGATTGTAGTACTGAGACCCTCATGGTCACCTACACTTTTCTTCCAGTTCAACAGAAAAGTTTCCCTTACCTGCAGGGTGCTTCAGATCTTTTTTCAAAAAGGCTTTTCACCTGATTTAGTCAAGCTCATCTAGAATAATATTCCTTTTGATTAACCCAAAAGCAAGTGATTTGGGACCTTCATGACATATGCAAACATATTTTCACCTCTTCATCTTGGCTAGGAGCAAGTCACAAGTTTCATAACACAAGAGGGGATGTATAGAAAGTAAGCACCAGAGGAAAAAATACCAGGGTCTTGACCTTGTCCATAGCATCTATCCATCCCAGGAACCAAATTGACTTTATCTAAAGGGGTAGAGAATTATTAAGGAAGGTATCTTAGTCCATCTGGGATGTTATCACAACATACCATGAACTGGGTAACTTATACACAGCAGAAATTTATTTCTCACAGTTTGGATGCTTGGAAATCCAAGATAAGCTACCCTCAAATTCAGTGTCTAGTAAGGGCTCACTTTCTGGTTCATAGATAGTGGTCTTTTCACTGTAACTTCACGTGGCAGCTTTAATGGGTGAGGAGTTTCAGACCCTTTAATAAAGGCACTAGTCTTATTCATGAAGGATTTGCCCTCATCAGCTCATCACCTCACAAAGGCTTCATTTCTTAATGCCATCACCTTGGAGGTTAGGGTTTCAACATATGAATTTTAAGGGGATATATTTAGACCATTTCATTGTAAATATATCCTCTTAAAAGTCATGTCCCCTGAAAAGTCATGTCACTCTCAAAAGTAAAATGCATTCATTTCATTCCAATTGCCTAAGAAGTTTTAACTTGTTCTAATATGAACTTAAAAGTCTAAAGTTCACGTCTCATCTAAATATTATCTAAATCAGATATGGGTGAGACTCAAGATATAATTAATTCTGAGGCAAATTTCTGTCCAATTGTAAACCAGTGAAATTAAATTATGTGCTTCCAAAATATAATGGTGGGACTGGAAAGGAAAGACATTCGCACTGGAAAAGAAATAAATAGGAAAGAAGAAATAAGTGATAAGTCTAAAATTTAAATGTTGTGGAAGAATCTTCTTTGACTCAATTATCTGCCCTAGATACCCACCGGGGCAGAGGTCTCCTTCTGGACACACTTTGGTAGAGGCTCCATCTCCTCACCTTTACTGGGCAAATGGCCTCCAGAGCTCCAGGCACCTGCTTGGTTTTGCTTGGTGCAGCCAACACCAGAACTCTTCTGGGCTGGAATAGAACTCTGGTTACTCTACCAGTCTAAGGTCTTGAGGGTAGAACCAACCCTATGGCCCCATTGGGCATTGACTCAGTGGGGACTGTCTGAAGTGGCCCCACTCTCATTGCATTTCTCTTCCTGCACACTGATGTTCTTCAGGACTTCCTTTGAAAACAAGGTGGAGGCAGTCACTCCCACAGCTTTGCTGGGGGCAGCAGAGGCGTAATACAATGTATAATATGTGAGTTTGGTAGTGGAAAATAAGTAAACTTTTTAAAGGCAGATAAAGGAAGGAAAGGTGTCTAGGTAACTAGATGGTTCAAAGTTCTAAAAGTTCAGTTTTATTCTAAGAATTGTTCATTTTTTATATTTTTGGAAGGTATGAGGAAACTGATGTTTCATTAAACATGGTAGTAGATGCAGAAAAAGCAAGACTATGGCCAAATTTTAGAAGCTATTGGTGGTTAATTTGAGTTAGCAACAGGTATGTGGTACAAAAGTTCAGTCTAAGATCATGTTAGGTTAGTAGAGAATTTTCATGTTTAATTTTCATGTTACCTCGCATTGTAGAGGTAAGCTCTAGGTTTTTTGGCAACAGTGTACAAATACCACCCCCAGGAATGAGAAGGGTAGCTCAGGGAAGATTTTATTAGAGGATCCTACTCTTAAAAAAAATAAAATTTCCTAGAGGCATCCAGATGAAAAAAAGAATGCAGTATTCAATAATTAATAAGAATTCAGCTGTTCAAATAACAAAACTATACAAAGTGAAGTGCATGTGTGTTCATGAATATGAGTAGCAGAAGAAGTCGACAGTAAAGAACATTTATGTTGAAATACTTATTTGTTAATCAGAAGATATGTTTTGGAATGGGTCAACCATGTGAGGATTAAAACATCTCACGAGGATAAGAATATAGGGAGTGGTCAATTCTAAGAAAGATGTGGTTTGTACAAGCATCTTGAGGAAAAGAGAACTATCTGCTAACTGGAAAAATGCTAACAAACTCCTGTGCTTATTATGTGAGAAATCTGTGGACTGTGAGAGACTGGTTACCTATTTAGCAAAACTATTCTTCTTTCTTGCTGGATTCTTGGCTATAATGTATATCCTATCCTCCCTTTCTGCTAGGAGCAGCCACATAACAGATTTATCACCAATGAAATAGTGGCAAGAATAGGATATATCAGTTTCTGGTCTAGCCAAAAAAAAAAAAAAAAGAAAAAAACTCATGTAATCCTCTGATAGATGAGTGTTGATCCTTTGAGCAAACTAGAAGCAACACATTAAAGATGGCAGCCTGGGTCTTTGAGTAAGTGTGAGGAGAAAATCCTCCCAGTACACTAAGTAGAAAAACCGCTACTGAAATTTCAGGATTTATTTGTTACAGAAGTTACCACTCAGAATATTATCTTTATGAGTGAGGGTCATAGGACAGTTATACATTCTAAATAAAGTTTTTGCAGTCAAAGCAAGCCAGTGGAAAACGCAGTCAAAGCAAGCATTCCGTGAAGAATCAAAGTAGATAAGAGAGTTATTTGTCTTGGAAAAGGGCTTTGGAGGAAAAAATTCGATTACAGGGAAATGATTAGGGTAAAATTTGGTGAAATGAAGCACAGAATGGTAGTAGTAGCAGTGCTGTAATTTTTTTAAAGATACATTTGCAGCATTGTAGGATGGATTGTAGCGCTGAGCTAGCAGGAGCCTGAAGACAGAAAGCATATGTATTTTCTCATCCACAAACATTCCTAATGTACACTTACAGAGCTATAGTACTGATTGATTCAAGTTTTTGTGTTTAAATCACTATGTATAAAACCTTTTAAATCTTTTTTTTCCAGAGAGTGAATTTTTTAACATTTTTCTGATCATGTAAGACATATATAGTTATTTCCTTATATTGTAGTGTTTCTATAAAATCCACAGTATATGGTTAATATTTCTAAAAAGAAGGTGTTTGTACACATAGGAGAGTACTTATTTATTCCCTGGTAAGGTGTAGGCAGTGAGGTTAAGAAGACAAAAGTAGCCAACAACAAACTATTTTGAAATAATTGAATAGCTAGCTTTAAATATCTTGAATAATGAATGTTTCTCTTCCGCTTTCAGATTTTTTATGTTTTTTTCTTCTGTCACACCTATAGATTTAATACTTTGAAAAAGCTATTATGGAACAAGTATATGTACAATGCCATATTTCAAATATTTTATTTGATTCATCTTTATTCCCATAGGTAAATGCATTTTGTGATCATATTTGTTTGGAAAAAGAACAATTGCAAAAATTAATCCTTGCTGCTATCTTTATGTAACAATCTACAGTGTAAACTTTATAATACACAATTGAGCAGTCCTGGATGCAATTTAGTTTCATAATATAAGATCACTGATTTTTACAAAAAATGTGCAATGATTTTAACAATAGGCTATGAACATTTCAAGCTTTGTTCCTTTGGATGACGTTACTTTTTAAAATTGTTTCTCAAATAAGAAAATGTTAGTATATTGCCTTACTGCATATGTACACTATCCTTACCTCTAAGGATGATACATTGCAGATGGATCTTTTCCAAATAATTAGTGTTTAGTAAAGATGAGAATAAACCCTCACCAGCTCAGTTAGATGATAATTATGTCAAATTACTATTCATCACAGTTACTATTTTAAACTGCATTTGTAAGGGGTTGTTACCCAGGGCATGCAGAAGGCTTGAAACTCTCTTTGACCTTTTGGTAGTGATCATTAGACCACACTTTTTTTTTTCCTTGTGACTTCTGAAACTTCTAGAAACAGTCAAGAATGCATTGCATTTCATTAACTTTAATCATTGAGGTACAGTCTAATAATTCTTTTGTGAATATTTAGGACCTCACTTTTTAAAAAACATGGCATAATTTTTGTATTTATACGATTGCTTAGCACTATATACAAAATAGGGCAACATATAAATAGAGAGATGTGTCTGTTATTATCTTTTACAATGCTTATGTCATGTAACACCTGCCCTCCCCAGGCCCCTATAAAAATCTACAATGACTTCCCATTTCAGTTCTAATAGGAACAAACCCACTCCCTGGGCTACCAGGCACTGCATGGTGTAAATCCTGCCTACCTACTCTCTCTCTCCTTCTGACACATGCACTGTTATTGATTCTGTGCTCAGCACCCTGGCTCCTACAATACACCATGCATTTCTCACCAGCAGAAATATGTGGGGATGCTCTAAGGAAGGCTGGTCACCACCTTCTGATCCTCTTCCTTTCAGCTGTTCTCTTAACTGACTACTTCCTATCCTTCGGATCTCAGTCACCTTATCTATCTTGTTATGTACTATTCCACCAGACCTGTCGAAGCACCTGGCATGTAGTAGGTGACAAGTAATATTTGTCAAAAGAAGAAATGAAGGAGAAATAAAAGAAAGAATGAAAGAGGGGGAAGGAAAGATCAAGTGTTTATTGCATACTTTGTGAATTACATGTACAGTCCTGCTTATTCATGGTTTCACCTTCAGTTCAGTTTTGTTGTTTCAGTTACCTAAGGTCAGTTGTGTAGTTAAAAATATTTAATGGAAAATTCCAGAAATAAACAGTTTATCAGTTTTAAATTTCTACCCACCATTCAGAGAGTAGCACGATGAAATCTCATGCCAACTTGCTTCGTTCTGTCTGGGATGTGAATCCTTCCTTTGTCCAGCATATCCATGCTGTCTACACTATCTGTACATTAGGCATCAACATCATCTACTCCTGACATCCAGCCATCAACATTGTGATAGACCAGTGATCCAGAATCACCTAAAGCAGATGTTCATTCTTCTAGCATATTGTTAGAAAGTCTTAGTAACCCAGTGTTAAATCCTGATGCCTATACCTTTTGCCTCACCCAATCCTATCACATAGACATTTTATCATCTCACATCATCATAAGAAGAGTGAAAACAGTGCAATAAGATATTTTCTGAGAGAGACCACATCCACATAACTTGTATTATAGCATGTTGTTATAATTGTCCTATTTTATTTTTGTTAATTTCCTACTGTATCTAATTTATAAATTAAATGTTATTACATGTATGTATGTTTAGAAAAAAAATGTATATAAAATTTGGTGCTACCTGTTTTCAGAGATTGATGAGGGTCTTGAAGTATTCCTCCATGGATAAGGGGGCCTGTTTATAAGCTCAGAAAATTTCATTTTAAAATTAATCCATCATCATTATTATAAGTTCTAACTAGAAATTTGTGTGATTTGATTCTATAGCAAAAGCTATGAAGATGTTAGGAGCATGTTAGTTACACAAGCTCTTGAGACGTTTATTTAAGTACATATTTCCATGCTATTTGATATATCGTACATCACTAAATGGTTCATGACAATAATGGAAGCAACATCTCTGTAAACAAAGTTACACACATGCAACTGTATCTCTGTAGGCTCTCCTATTGCATGCTTATGTAATGTGGGTCTCTCTATAATTAGATAATCAATTTAAATAGTTTTTACTAATTTAATTTTCTTCTCCATTTCCTATTAATAGATTGTCATGGTTGATTAACCTGATATAATTAATAATTTGGGAACTACATTGTGACTGCTGAAAGTCAGCATTAAAGTGAGTCTTTAAATATTTTCAAGTCTTTTAATACCCTTCTTTAAAGACAGTTTGAGGAGAATAGAGTCAATTTGAAGATAGTCAGTTCCAGCACAATATTAATATAACCTATAGTCATTTTAATGGACCAATGTAAGAGTTTATTCAATTAGTTATCTCATATATTTTTAATCTTGGAAAATTATATTGTTACTTTAATTGAGGTAATTTCCATTTAAAATGTAGGAAATTTAGGAGAAAAATATTTTTAAAAGGGAAGAAAAGTTTCAAAGTATGATATATAACAAAAGGAATAGAATACATTCATTTCGTATATTATTGGCTTTACAAAATTGATTTTTCATTTTACCTTTAATGAGTAGATCAAATAGATTTTAAAGGTTTATCTTAGGATTTATTCCATACAACTCATTCATTCAGTAAAGTATTTGAGCCGCTTTAACCTGACATACAGTATTCTAGTTAACTTAAAAATTATTATAAGTATGCTATTAATTTACTCAGTAAATATTTATTGAGCTCTCATTACATACTAGCCAGTCTTTTATTTTACCATAAAAGACAACAGCAGTGAACAAAAGAGTCTTTATCATGGTTTATTTACCTGGTGTAATTAATCAAGTAGGAAAAGAGGCAACTATTGATAGATAGATAGATAGATACATAGATAGATAGATAGATAGATAGATAGATAGATAGATAGATAGATAAAAATGAGAAGTCAGGAAAAGTTTGTAGGGAGTTCTGGGGAAGAGAAAGAGATTCTTAGAAAGGTGAAGGTGTCAGTAAGAAAGTGCTTATAATGATGGGTTGTACTATCTTAGATGAATAGTTAGGGATGTGAGAACATGAGAAAACATGGAGGAGTGGTCTGAAGTGGACTTGGTACCCCTAGCTTTGAAGAATTACTGAATTGTGGCTATTTGAGGGAGTGAAAGTATTGGAAATTGAGAAAAGATAGTAGATAGAGTAAGATGTTTAAGCTTGAGATTTTGGAATTGGTGTGTACTTTTTTTTATTAGCAGGACATACAGGACATAGATATGACCTTGAAAGTAGATGGCTGAGATATGGTGGAGGATCAAGTCATTGTAAAAGAGATGGTCAATATCCTTCCATGTTGGTATTGGATCATCAAGAATTTTGACTGGAATAGTGAAATTGACTATGATCCAGGTGTTAAAATCTTTAAGGAAGTAAATCTGGGGCATCCGTAAATTATTGTAACAAGGGAAGGTAGCAGGCAGTGTCTCTTGAGAGTTGCAGCCTCTAAACTGGAGGTTTTCAGGAAAGAAACTAATAGACTGTATGTGGTAATGGAGAGTAAGAATTCCTAAAGTTGAGGCTACATCAGGTACCTAAGTGAGTTTCACAACTAACCAACATTACTGTGTTATTTGGAGGGTATAGTGGCTTGCTGCTCAGCACCATACCAGTCTCCTGTAAATGGTCCCTGAAGAATTGCAGAATATGAAAAGCTACAATCTACATCTTCAAGATTCTCTTGCAACTAGTGTTCCCAAAGTGATTGTGGTTCGGGCAATCTTTTGCCTTCTTAGAAAGCCATATTTCAGTGCCTTTTGCTCTATATGCCAACAAGCACAGTCAAAGGCATGTGGAGTTTTTCACCTCGTCAGCCACTATGAGGATCTTGAGAGGCATGTGGAATGCATTTCACTGATGCAGGCTGTAGAAGACATGTTGTGGTTCTGAAGCTGCTACTGCTACATAACCTTCCTCATTGTGGCGGTAGTGATGGAGAACTGAAGCTGGTGACTTCCTAATTGTGGAAGAGACAGCAAGTCCCCTGGATCCTTGTTCTGCTGCGTAGCTCTAGAATTATGTAATGTTTGGCTTAAAGTCTATTTCATCATCCCTACCAGTGATTTGGTAAGGCATTTACCATGCTGTGACAAATTTCCCACTAGTTTGAGTGAATTCTGGTCTCTTCTACTAGAACTCTGAACAATACAAAACGCCCAGAAAAAGCTACATAGAATTCTATCTGGTACATGTGGAGTGTGGGGTTGAGGAAAAAATATGCATATTTTATTTTGCTTCCCCTTTAATCATGAATTCTTCTCGGTTATGTAGAATGCAAGAGAAATTCATTAAACTTACTTTCCTCTCGATTTCATGTCTAACATTATCAACGTCTTTCATGAATCATCTAGTTTCCTGGGGTATTTTACTAAGTAATATGATAAGTTATCTTTGTGTTTCTGGTTCAGATCTTTCCTTAGTTAACCTTTTAAATTTAACGTAAGAGTGGGAACATTTATGTAAAACACAGTAAAACAACAGTATTAGTTGGCTGAGGCTGCCATAGAAAAGTACTGCAAACTGGTGGCTTACACAACAGAAGTGTGTAATCTCACATTCTGAATACTCAAAGTCTAAAATCAAGGTGTTTGCAGGGTTGGTTCCTTCCAAAGGCTATGTGGGAGAATCTGGTTCATTCTTTGAACATTATTTCATTGCTTCAGATTCCTTGGCTTGTAGATAACCTCTTCCTGTGTCTTCACATTGTCTCCTTGTGTATGTGTCTGTTTCTGTCCAAATTTCTCCTGCTTATAAGGACACAGTCGTATTGGATTAGGACTTAGCCAAATGACTTCATCTTAACTTCTCCAAAGACCCTATTTCCAAATAGGTTTAAACTTACAAGTACTGGAGTTAGGATTTCAATGTATGTGGTGGAAAACACGACTCAACCCATAACAACAAAGTCAAATGTTATTTTATATATCAAATTATAACTAGAAATGTCTGATAACTGAAAGCTACGTGGATAGAGGAGTTGATAAATGAAGACAGGAACAGTGGATATTACATCTGATTTAATCCCAGCAAGAACTCTTTTCAGGAAGTATTATCCTCCTCTTACAAATAAGTAGAATCTATCTATTGGTGGTTACATAACTTGGCCAAGTTTAAATAAGCATAGAGATAGTATTTGAACTTTGAAATGATGAAACTAATCTATCTGAAACAAATCCATGCACTTCCCCACTCTTCTACTCTTCCCCAAATAGAAAATCTATATGAGAATTATAAATCTAGAGAGCATATTTTCCTTAATTCTCACAACCCATGTGGAAAAAAAATATAATATCTTTAAAACTATTTAAGGCATGAGATACAAAAAAATTTGGCATGCTTGGAGTTTAGGGTCGTTCCAAGTATGTGATGTGCTGTTATAGTGGAAATTCAATAAAGAGTTTTGCTAAGAGATGATAAACTGTGAGAAAGGAGAGAAAAGAGTGAGAGTCTAGAAATCTATTTGGGGTAGAATTTGTAGGCCTTGGTGATTTATTGCATGTACTCATGAGAAAAATTAATATGAATGACTCCCAGATTTCTGATTTTAAAATAAAATTGTTAAATAATCCAGTATTTATCAAGCAGTATTGAAAAAGAGAAAATGTGAGGAAGGTAAGTTTTAAAGACATTGAATTTGAGTTGACTTTAAAACATCCAGATGGCACATACTGAGAAGATGTAATATAAACATCTAAGCTGATAAGTAAAGCAAGTGAGATTTTTCAGTAGCCTGGACTGGCCATCAGAGTAGTTAAAGAGCAGATAAATCCAAACCCAAGTCAGAAATCAGAGAAATTGATGATAAAGCTAAAATAATTGTAGCAAAATCTTTGGAATTTTTGCTATTTACATTTTTATTAGTTTGTGTAAACACAGCATATTTATCAATATAAATAATATGCATTTATATTTGTATGTTATTTGCATTTATCAGAGTGTGTTTATATATATGTTGGGTAATCTTCAAGATTTCTGAACCACAGCAGGCTTCTTTTGATTTACTCTTTGGTACATGTAGTTGTTATGAAAGAGATGGGTAACCTTGTATCCCTCATTACTCCAGTTAGCGTTGACTACGTCAGCATCTTTCAAATACTGTTCATTACAAATAAAGTATAATTTAAATTGGCAGTTTATTTTTTATTATGATGATTTTATATATCTTCATTTTTCAATGTAAAAATACCAGATGCATACTAGTGATATAAAATTCCTGGCAGGTCCAATAATAGAAACACATACATTCTCTCTCATTAAGTTTATTTTAGCTGTATATGATCATACAGATTAAATATAATAGCAGAAAACAACACTTAAAAAATGCAAAAAAGTGGATAAGAAGAAAGTCTCTAAGAATCTACCAGAGATCCTTCTCTATAATAAAAGCATAAAAGTGACAGCTTAAATGATAAAATGTCATAGGACAATAAATTAGTTAATTCATTTTTACCAATCTTTTATCAATGAAAGCACAGTATATTTAAACAAGGAATAAAGGTATCCCATGCAGGATAATTTAGTATATTTAAGAAATAGACATAAACTTTATCATTGTATAAAAGTAATTATTTTGAATGGCCATATGTGTCAAAAAAGTATCATCTAGTTGATTGTATCAGAATTGTATGATTTAAGAATGCCAAATTCCCTTAAAGTGTTTTATTTCTAATTTCAGCCTTAGTAAATCAGTTTACTTGCATGTGGATAAATTATAAGACAGTGCATAACTCCAAAAATGTCCGAAAGCTATATGTATGAAAATCCTAATTAAAAAAATATATACATTCCTAGTCTGGAAGAGTCAAAATAAAATAACTTACAGTTAATTAATTTGCTCAAATGATTACAGAAGAAAAATTACAGATGTTATTTAGCAACTTAATATGTGAATTGTCTATGATAGAATATAACAGTGAAGACCTTAATTCTGAATTTTAATTATTATCTAAATTAGTTTGCTTTTAGAATAAGAAAGGTAAGGTGTTTTAAACGCTAACATCAGTAAATGTTCACATGTGACTAAGATTAATAGGAGAGAGGAAATTTTCTGAGCAATTCTACTTATTGCACTAACCCTATGTATTGTATTTGTTTAAGGGAGGAATATTGGATGGGACATAAGAGGGCAGAACCAATGAATAAATTTTAATTAAATTCTGGAAGTTCTCTTGAGGCAGACATAAAAGATTTTCTGTCTATCGTCACAATTCCAAATCAATCTGCTCCTGTAGTATTGATTCAAAAATAATCATATGGGTAAATAAGAAGATAAAATACAAATACTTGAATATAACTTTGTTGTTTGCTTGCTTGTTCATTTTTTGCAGAGCAATGAGGTTTAATTCTGGCACAGGGGGAAAATCATATATAAAGTAGGCTGCTAATTTATTGCCATTTGAATATCATAGATGACAAATCTAGATTCATTTCATAATTTGCTAATGGAAAATATAGAGTAAACATTCATATGACACTGATCTTCAGAGAAAGATTACTATGCATCCTTGATTGTTCTACCTTTATTATATATTGTTGATCAATTCCAAATCAATTGGCATAGATTGTGAAAACTACATAATGTCTTTTTTGTTTGTTTGTTTGTTTGTTTGCTTGTTTTTTGAGACAGAGTTTTGCTCTCTCATGCAGGCTGGAGTGCAGTAGTGAAATCTTGGCTCATTGCAACCTCCGCCTTCGTGGTTCAAGCAATTCCCCTGCTTCAACCTCCTGAGTAGCTGGGATTACAGGCATGTGCCACCACGCCCAGCTAATTTTTGGATTTTTAGTAGAGACAGGGTTTCACCATGTTGACCAGACTGGTCTAGAGCTCCTGACCTCGGGCAATCTGCCTGCCTGGGCCTCCCAAAGTGCTGGTATTACAGGCGTGAGCCACCGTACCTGGCCCGTAAAATAATTTTTAAAAATAAAAGTAAACAGTTGCACAAGTATTAATATCTTAGTTGGTGAACATACCATAAGATGCCAACATTATAGAAAAGAAGATGAAAAGTATATGTGAACTCTCTGTATACTATCTTTATAGCTCTTCTATAAATCTAAAATTCTTTCAAAATAAAAAGATAACCACTTGGTTGATGGGCACTTAGGTTGGTTCCATATCTTTGCAATTGAGAATTGTGCTGCTTTTGACTTGCAGATGCATGTGTCTTTTTCATATAATGACTTCTTTTTCTTTGGATAGATACCGAGTAGTGGGATTGATGGATCAAATTGTAGTTCTACCTTTCGTTTTTTGGAATTTCCATACTGTTTTTCATAGTAGTTAAACTAGTTAACATCCCTACCAGCAGTGTAAAAGTGTTCGCTTTTCACCACATCCATGCCAATATATATTGGTTTTTGACTTTTTAACTATGGACATCCCTGCAAGAATAGATGGTATCTCATTGTGGTTTAAATTTGTGTTTCCCTGATAATTATTGATGTTGAGCATTCTTCCATGTTTGTTGGCTTTTTGTATATTTTCTATTGAGAATTTTCTATTCATGTCCTTTGCCCACTTTTTGATGGGATTATTATTTTTTTTTTCTTGCTAGTTTGTTTGAGTTCTGAGTAGATTCTGGATATTAGTCCTTTGTCAGATGTGTAGTTTGTAAATATTTTCTCCCACCTTGCAGGTTGTCTGTTTACTCTACTGACTATTTATTTTGCTGTTCAGAAGCTTTTTAGTTAACACCATGCAATACTACTCAGGCATAAAAAGGAACAAAATAATGTGTTTTGCAGCAATTTGGATGAAGCTGAAAGCTATATTCTAAGTGAAGTAAATCAGGAATGGAAAACCCAATATCATATTTGGTTCTTATTTATTTATAAGTAGAAGCTAAGCTATGAGGATGTAAAGGCATAAGAATGAGGTAATAAACTTTTGGGAGTTGCAGGGAAGGATGGGAGGGGAGTGAAGGATAAAAGACTACATATTGGGTATACTTCATGCACATTGCTTGAATGATAGGTGCACCAAAATTTCAGATATCACCACCAAAGAACTCATCCATGTAATCAAAACCCACCTGAACCACAAAAATTTTGAAATAAAAATAAACAATAAAAAAGTTTAAATAATAAACATTTTTGGGAAAAGCTAAAATTACTTTTAAATGCAATAAAAATAAAGGGGTTAATTTTAAGGGAAGATTAGAATATAGATAAAAAATTCTATTTTAACCTGGGTCCAGCATCACAAGGTTTAGAAGGTAGAATGCTCAGAGAATGTAAGTAATTTGTTTTAGCTACAGGTACATAAGAGATAGCATTAGGAGATGGGAAAGGAGAGGCAGAGGCCAATCAAGACGTTAGGTATATTTTCTATCAGCATGAGGTGTTTAGATTTTGTAATGAAGGGACTGAGGAACTGTTAAGGAATTTTAAGTAAGGGTTGATGAAATAGCCTCTACTAAAGTATTAGACACATTGTTAGTTAACATGCTGACATTGACAGATGCTACAGAAAAAAAATAAATAAAAACAGACCAAAAAAAAAAATCATACAGTTCATCTCAATAGGCCTGGAGAGATTCCATTTACTGGGGTAACTGCACCTCTTATTTATTTAGTGCTATGTGTTTATATGATAAATACTTTTTATGCCTTGTGTCATATAAACTGCATACAAAGCCTATAAAGTTGATGTTAGACTATTATCAGTTTGTTTCTTCTGGTTAAACATTCTATTGGCCAATTTCACAAAACTAAGAGGAGAAAGGACTCTTTCTTTGAATAGACACTGTCTGCTTCCCGTAGAAATGTTAGGTCTATTCGGTTAGACAATCACCTCAGGACTTGGAAATGTTAGGTTCTTAAAGGACTACTTAACAGGCATCCCATTACACACACACACACACACACACTCTCTCTCTCTCTCTCTCTCTCTCTCACACACACACACACACACACACACACACATTCATCTTCTTTCTTTTTTGCACTGAGCATTGATTATGTTCCATATACTGACTTAGATCCCGAAGGTATAAAAGTAAATAACAGAGTTGATCTTTTTGTTTTTCCCCCACAGAACCTACAGTATAGAGGAAATAACTTGATGCAACTTTAAATGTATTTTTATGTATTTAAAATCTACTGGTACATATAATTTTGTACAGTGCTTTTTGAAAACACAGTATTATTTAGGAATATTTTGTTATGTTATCCAAATTTGCGTGATTATAAATTGCATTTTAATCAATTTTAACTATGGATATTATTGTTTATAAATCTTGATCTTCATTTCTGATTATTTTCTTATAATGTTTTCCTGGAAGATGCATTATTTGCTTAACAAATAATTTTGCAAAAGTTTGTGTTAATTGACACTCTTATCACAAAGTGTCTGATAGCAGTGGTGGGAGGGATTTTTTTCTTTTATATGCTTTTTCAAATGCAAATGATGTCTCTTGATGTTATTGGAAAATGCCCAGATATGGGTCAAAAATGGTCACAAAGCTGACCCAACATTTTTCGGAATCGTCTCTGTATGCTAGGGAGTTTTCAACTTTCATTGCTTTGCTTGAAAATTAACAGAATTTTTTTTGTTGTTGTATATCTTGCAACAAAAATCTTATTGAACATGGCTTTCCTTTTCCTAGTAAATTATTGTTGTGGATGAAACTTCACCACCTCTATCCTACTGACATTTGAAGATAAAGGAAAGGATAAAGATGAAAAACAAGGAAAACTATAAAGAAAACTAATTAGAATGTTTTCTAATTAGCTGCACATCAGCCTCCTTGGCTGACTCTGAGTTAATGTTTAATGTTTCATGTGGGTGAACATGATTTCAGACATGGCCTTATTTTTTATGCTTCCTAGTCATGAATATTTTGTTTGTAATAGCAATTTCTTTGAAGATTTTTTCTTTTATGATGAATATACAAAATTAGTACATCACTATATTAATTTAAAAAAACAGTTAAGAGTGAGAATTATTTCCCCCACACAAATCAGAAATTCCACAGAGTATTCTTAACTCAGGGTTATCATCTGTTTAAATCCCTGCTATACATGCCACACACATTTGTAACTTTCTGTATCTCCTTTGTTGTTGCTAAAATTGGTACAATCATAAAACTTATGATGTTGTCTTTACAATTAAAGAAATACAATCTGTCTTTACAATTAAAGAAATACAATTTGTAAAGAACTTTGAACGGTGTCTTATACCTAACTAATGAATATATTTTAGATATTATATTGTATATACTTGTTTTAAAATTTAGTTCAGCTTTTTGCTCTGCTGATAAAGATTATACAATTATGAGATTCAAATGTAAAACAAGTTTGAGGTTTTATGTGATTAATTGGAAAAATTAATATGAAGCCAAGTTTGGTAAGGTTAAAATCTCATGAAAAATGTATGGTTTCTGTGGGAAGTATGATTGCAGCTCACACACACACACATTTATATGCATGTGCCTTATCTGTTTATTTGTATATATGTTATTAGGGAAATATATATATATATATATAATAGCTGTTTAGAAAATATTCAAATTTGGAATCTAAAATACAACTGACATTTTAAAAATGTTTAAAGATAACTTTTGGAACCTGCCAACTAAGAAACCAAAATACGAGGCATAGGAAATTAAGCAATTGGAGTGGTGAGGTTGCTTTTATCTTTGATATATGTTCATTTATATTTTCCTCTTCTAAATTCCTGTGTCCCTTAACATCTAATAGATAATATAGAATGGTTCTGAACTTTTAAAAATGTTAACCTTTTACTTCTGATGAAGAAAAGCAAGGTTAAGTTCTCACCAAAATGATGCTGAGTCCTTTGTATTCAGGAAAAAGGGAGAATATTTTCTTCAAAGATGGCATCTAAGTTCCTTTCTTGTTCAAGCTAGACTCCCAGAATTCCTACCTGTTCTAGGTCCACAGAATCCATATGTGGTTGTAGAAGTGAGTAGAGGTGATCTACAGCTTTGAAATGGGGACAGAGAGAAACTAGGCTGAGTCTCATACCAGAAGACTTTATATAATTTCAGGTCCACACAAAAAGAAATCAAGAGAAAAAAAAAAAGGGGGTTAGGTGGAGTGAACAGGTTAAGAAAGCAAAGCCTAGAAGTATTTCCTAAAGCAAGAGGATATGGGTGAAGAAAGCTATTGAGGGAACCAAGGCCCCTAAGCTCCTTGGGACAAAGAAAAGACCCTAAATAAATCCTTGCAAATAAAAGCCTGTTCACTTGGGCTCAATACCTGATATTTCACCTTGGTCTCAACTTTTAGAACAAAGTTGGAGGAGGATGAAATGAAATCCTTCAATAATAAAATTTAAAGTCTTTTATCATCAAAATAAAGGCTAAAATGGAAAACCTTCTTTATCTTACCATTTTTTAATTTCTGTTTAATATTTGGAAGTCTGTGAGCCACTGAGAAGGGGCACAATCTAGATTTTCACCATCTACACATCTAAACATCTCACTGATAATTAATGGGCAAAAGGTTCTGCTTTGGTTTGGACACCGATAAAGTGATGTTATTTCTATTCTTTAAAGTACCTATGAAAGTAAACTCTTGTTATTTATAATTACTTAAGTTTTACAAACTTCTTACCACAAATATTATCTCAATTGATCTTTGCAGATAATACATGAGAGACATAGTATTTGTACTATAAAGTTTATTTCATAGATGAAGAAGCATACACATATTTATATATTACACACACACACACACACATATAAATAAAATAAACAATGCCTCACCTTAAAGTTTAATATGATGTGACTACTGGAATCCAGATCTAAGGAATGTAGCACTTATTTATGTCAGAAGTAGGAGTAGAGGCCCTTTGGTATTATTATTTTCTTAATTTCTAATACTAAGAAAACAAATAGCACATGGATTTAAATTTAGAAATCTTTGGTTATGTAACAGGGCTTCAGATTCAATGTTAGATATTTTCTGCTATAGTACTTAGATCAGCCAGTCTCTGTGAGATTGGACAGGTCCCTCCAGTTTCTCTTAATTATTCTCCATCTAAAACTGATTACACTTTGGGTTTTGAACAAAGGAGAGAAAAATGTGTTTTATGTTTTAAAAGGATTCCTATAGCTAGTATGCCTAGCACAAACTAAAGGAGACAGGGATAGAAGCAGATATTAGTTATGAGGTTACTACAGTAATTGAGAGGAAAGATAAAGATGACTCAGACAAGCATGGTTGCTAGAAAGAAGTTGACAAGTGGTTATATTCTGGATATGTTTTGAAAAATAAATCCAACAAAATTTTCTAATAAACAATAAAAAATAAAAGAGAGGAGTTAATAGAGATTTCAAGTTTTGTGCCTTGATAATATCTACAGATGGAGTATTGGCTATAAAAATTTACTTCAGAGGTACACATAAAACCCAATTAAAACAATTTTCCAGACATTTTATTAAGAATTGTAGTCTGGGTTTTAATTGTATCTTTAGTTACAAGCTCATAAGATACAGATAAGAAAAATATTACTTTATTATTTAAGAAATTGGAGATTTTCTTTATAAAACCCACAAGAAAAGAATAATGATAAATACGCAGTTTCCACTTAGATATAATAAAACAACTGAAGTGTAAAAGACATAAGCAGATTTGTTTGAAAAGAAAATCAATATGAACTAATGATAGCTTGTGTTAAAAATATAATATAATCTTAAGTTTATCCATGAATGGAAGTCTAGTTTCTAGATAAGCATTTCTGTCAGCTAGCATTGCTCATCTGAACCATAGAAAAAACCCAAAAGTATTTGAATAACCATTTTCTCAATTCTCCTAAGATAGTACATAACTATCACCATTCTGGATGTGTATGAGAGAAGTTAATTAGTATATAATTGGATGCTTTAAGGCATTAGAACTTATCCTCTTGTGTAACCATGTTTAAGAAGTGCTGGTATAGATCAGGGCCACATCTGGCCTACCACCTGTTTTTGTGGATAAAGTTTTACTGGAACGCAGCCATGCCTACTCTTCACATATTATCTGTGTTGCTTTTGTGCTATAACATTAGAGTTGAGTGCCAGGAAAGAGACTGTATAGCCAGAAAAGCCTAAATTATTTACTATCTGGCCCTTTGCAGAAATAAAAGTTTCTAAATGATTAGCTGAATCAATACACATAATTTGTCTACTTTAGACCATGCTAGTTATATGATACCTAGAATATTATGTCATACTTTCTGCAAAAGATCTTGATAAAAATTAGTTTCAAGAAAAAGATGAACAAAACAGTGTAGAAATAGGAAACTTAATATATGTGTTTAATTCAATTCATCAAAAATTAGTTGTATCCTTTGTATATACCAAACACTGTATTTGGTTTGGGGTAAAGAAAGAATGAGCAAAATCCATGTGTTCAGTGAGCTTATATTCTAATAGAGAAAATACATATACATAAACGTAATGCTGTGTAGCAGTGTTAAGTTAGAATTATGTGCAAGGTGCTCTAAACATAAGTTAATTGGGCTGATGGAGGACTGGCAAAAGTTTCATGCAGAGTAGAATTTTGACGTGGGCTTCTAAAGAACGGGAGTAAATATTTACAAACCATATATCTGTAAGTGGTTAATATCCAAAATATATAAGAAACTCCTACAACTCAGCAAAAAACCTAATAAGTCATTTTAAAAATGGGCTAAGGACTTGAATAGACATTTCTCCAAAAAAGGCATACAAATGGCCAACCAGTGTATGAAAAGATGCTCGATGTCACCAATGATCAAGAAAATGCAAATCAAATCCACAATAAGATACCACCTCGAAATTGTTCTGATGGCTACTATGAAAAAGATACAAGATGACAAGTGCTGGCAGGGAGAAAAGTAAACTCTGGCCACTATTAGAGGGAATGGCAATTAGCACAGCCATTATGGAAAACAGCATGGAATTTCCTCCAAAAATTAAAATAGGGTATTATATAAAAGGAGAGATTAGTATTCCCCTTGACAAGAGGAATAGAAAATCAAATACTTATAAGTAGGAGCTAAATGATGAGAACACATGGACACATAGAGGGAAATAACATATACTGGGGCCTATCAGAAGGTGGAGGGTGGGAGGAGGGAGATCAGGAAAATAACTATTGGGTTCTATGCTTAATACTTGGGTGATGAAATAATCTGTACAACAAACCTCCATGACACACGTTTACATATGTGACAAACCTGCACGTGTACTCCTGAAGTTAAAATAAAGGTTTTTATAAAAATAGTAAAAAAAAAAAAGGAAAAGAAAATTTGGAAAATTTTCAGACAAGAAAGAAAAGAAGTGTTCTAATGGAAGAGTATGCATAAGCAAATAATGAAAGTTATAATTGATGTCTTTGTAGAAAGGTGAGTACAAAGAATATTTTACAAGCCCAGTGCAACTTTGCCTATACTTCTGACATCCTTATCCTGGTTTCTTTTACCAGCATGACAACGTTTTCATGATATAGCAGCTGCTGAATGACTTAGTGGTACTCCATCCTGTACCTTGGGGACCTGAGAACATGGAGGCAACCCTGCTGGGTGCTCTGTGCTTCAGCCTGCTCTGGTCCTCTTTTTATCTCATTCCTTACCACTAGAACAGATGGCCAAGAGGCTAGACCCAATTCAGTATCCCATTACTTCTTCTACACCATCTCCATCTTCTGCACCATCTTCATTTCAGGGTTACCAGGAACCCTGAAAACCCCTGATTCATTGCTCCGAGCCTGTTTCTGGAGACTGAATGGCCTTTCCTCCTTTGTCTGCAACCCTCATCTCTGACTTGTGTACTCTTAGGACCATAGAGCCAAAGGGAGACTGCTTGTAGTCGAGAAGCTGGGATGTGTGGGTCAGGGTATACACATGTACCAGAGGGACCTTATTGTGTGGAATAGAGCTGGAGGGAAAAGAAGAGTGGGTAGCACTGAGCTTCCACTTGCACTTTTGTGTTAGACCCTCCAAATGTCATGGACAAGCCTGTAGCCAGATGCCAGAAAATAGCAATCAACTGCTAGACATTGCTCTAGAGCTACATATAGATTAGACTCACTTGCAGAAGAAGCAAGAGCTCAATAAAACACCAAATGAAAAAACAGCATCCTGGGCAAAACACTTGGATAAAGGAAATAGAATAATGGATTCTGACCTTTTGATTAATAACCAGGATTTTCTATCTCTTTGCAAAAATGAAGCGTTAATAACCCCTCCACCATTACTCTCAACACATTCAAGTGAACCTCTTCTTTTCAGCATTCTTTTGAGTAGTTTGGCTCTTTCTTCCCTTTTCTTTTCTTTTAAATTCATACTTTAAGTTCTGGGATTCATGTGCAGAGTGTGCAGGTTTGTTACATTAGGTATACACATGCCATGGTGGTTTGCTGCACCCATCAATTTATAATCTACATTAGGGATTTCTCCTAATGCTATCCCTCCCCCAGGCCCCTATCCCCCTAGAGGCCCCAGTGTGTGACGTTCCCCTCCCTGTGTCCGTGGGTTCGCTCCCCTCCCTGTGTCCATCTGTTCTCTCCCCTCCCTGTGTCTATGTGTTCTTTCCCATCCCCATGTCCATGTGTTCAACTCCCACTTATGAGTGAGAACATGCAGTGTGTGGTTTTCTGTTCTTGTGTTAGTTTTCTGAGAATGATGGTTTCCAGCTTCATCCATGTCCCTGAAAAGGACATGAACTCATTTTTAATGGCTACATAGTATTCCATTGTGTATATATGTCACATTTTCTTTATCCAGTCATTGGGTTGTTTCTGAGTCTTTGCTATTGTGAATAGTACTTCAATAAACATACATGTGCATGCGTCTCTATAGTAGAATTATTTATAATCCTTTGGATACATACCCAGTAATGGGATTGCTGGTCAAATGGTATTTCTGATTCTAGATCCTGAGGAATCACCACGCTGTCTTCCACAATGGTTGAACTAATTTATACTCCCACCAACTGTGTAAAAGTATTCCTATTTATCTACATCCTTTCCAGCATCTGTTGTTTCCTGACTTTTTAAAGAATGCCGTTCTAAATGGTGTGAGATGTTATCTCATTGTGGTTTTGATTTGCATTTCTCTGATGACCAGTGATGATAAACTTTTTTTCATGTTTGTTGGCCACATAAATGTCTTCTGGTGAGAAGTGTCTGTTCATATCCTTCACCCATATTTTGTTGTGGTTGTTTGTTTTTTTTCTTGTAAATTTGTTTAAGTTCCTTGTAGATTCTGGATATTAGCCCTTTGTCAGATGGATAGATTGCAAAAGATTTTCTCCCATTCTCTGAGTTGCCCGTTCTTTCTATAATCCAGTGACCTCTGAGCTTTAAGAATTTAAGAGAAAGATGATTCTGCATTAAGACTTTTAAATATATGGGAAATACCTAATTTATTCATAATTCATTTATAATTTGTTTCTCATGAGCTCCACGTAAAAGTTTCTCACAACAAATAATAATATGCCTCTAATATATCACCGCCTAACTCTAATCATCTTACTTTACATATATTGTTTTTCTCAAATTGCTCTTTTTGTATTTTTTGTATGCTACAGCAACATGAAAGGTTTTGTTTTTAATGAGTTTTAAGACTAAGCATTACTTAGTAGTTTTCCCCAGTTTTTCATACATTGTAGATTTTGCTTAAAATAGCTTTGCCTTGTTTATACATATGCATTTACATGACTATTTAGGCTTTTAGGTCAAGTTTTAAATTTAAAATTTGTAAGTAGAGAAAAATCAGCAATGTAGTCAAGTTATTAAGGACCAGATAAAATTAATTCCTGTACAAAGACTATAGATTTTAATTCACAGTTTATCTATAAGGTTATCAAAAATTGTATGAATGACTAAAAATGTTTTCATTTGTTTTATTTCTTCATTAAATAAAACTTATTTTTTTAGAAAATAACGAAAGAATGAGTAATCACAAATGTCTAGACTGGGTTAGCTAAAGCTGTACTGAAGAATTTGACCAGAGTCAAGTTCCAGGACTATGTGTGCTGTACTAAACCACTTGGTCTTTATTATGCGGTCAGTGGGAAAACCATTTTGTCTTTATCACGTGGAAAGTGGAGATTTGGCAGAATTTTTTGTGTCTGTTTTTTGTTTTTGTTTTTTGGTCTGTGTAGATGATCACATCTGGGTTTTACAGATATTCTTGGAACTGTGAAGGACTATTTGGAGGGTGAAGATCCTAAAGGGCAAAATAAAATAAAATAAATAAAATAAGGTAAAATAAAATAAAAAATCAGTTAGAAGGTTGTTACCACAGTCCTCATCAGAGGAATTGGTCCAGACCATGGCAGTGGAAATGGAAAGGAGAGACAGAAAGGACTCATCAGAGAGAAAAAAGTATTGTTTGTGGGAAATGGTAATGTTTAGTCTCGAGAACAGAATCCATACACAAGATTTTGAAGTGAAGAGTTTTTGTCTGGCTTTGAAGTGAAATTAAATTATCTTTCTCTTCCTCTGTCTCTCTTAAAATTTCCATAGACATATGGCTTTTGATGGAGGGTATGTTTTCCCCTAGAGGAGGCTTTCCAACTAGGGAAGCAGTGGAGTGGTACAAGTTGCCTTAGGTTATAGATGACAGTCCAGTTATACTAGATTATATATATTATTTACATAAATGATTACAAATAAATTAGATTAACTTGAGTAAGGATAAAGGGAAAGAAATTATCAACAGTGTGTTATTGAGATGAATGTAGCAGTGGTGTTAACATTTGAGTAGTACTTTCTGCTTCTCTGCTCAATATTATTTTTTCTAAGCTAAAGTCTAAACCCCATGAGCGTATTCCCGCAGCACAGTTCCCAGCATACAGTGGGTACTTGCTGTAATTTAGAATGAATCATCAATGGAGAGTATTAGGCAGAAATACCTATATATATTTTTCTTCCACTACACGTTTCTCTTAAACTTAGTTGCATATTATATCATTTAGAGGAATTTACCAAACTACCAATTACTGGGACCTACCAAGACCCACTAAATCAGAATATCTTTGGAAGTGGGAGAAGTGTAGACATGAAATATCACATACGAATATTTTCAAAAGTTCCCAGGTAAACATGCAGCCAGAATTTAAAACTGCTTCTACATTGCACAAATGTTTCTTAATCTGTAATCAATTTGCCTTTGTTTTAGGAAAAAGGCTGATTCTTTTTTTTTTTTTTTTTTTTTTGAAATAGAGTCTTGCTCTGTTGCCCAGGCTGGAATGCAGTGGTGTGATCTCGGCTCGCTGCAACCTCTGCCGCCTAGGTTCAAGCGATTCTTCTGCCTCAGCCTCCCGAGTAGCTGGGATTACAGACATGTGCCACCACTCCTGGCTACTTTTTGTATTTTTAGTGGAGATGGGGTTTCAGCATCTTGGCTAGGGTGGTCGTGAACTCTTGACCTCATGAGCCATCCATCTCAGCTTTCCAAAGTGCTAGGATTACAGGCATGAGCCACGGCTCCTGGCCAAGGCTGATTCTTAAATGACAAGCTTACAGTTCCGTATCATTTTTATGTCGGTAGCAACTGCTGATAAATTTTTCTTGCAAAATAATGGCTGCACAATAAAGTGCAATTACTTACTTGGTTCTCTCAGGGTCAGTATTCAAACTATCAGTGGTGAAATGCTTGTAGTGACAGCAGCAGTGTGATCTTCTCGTGGGAGAAAAGATCATTTGATCAATTTTCTTGAAATTACAGATCAGGTCAGGGCATGGTTTCTGTGGAAATATGGTGTTCCACTGGAAAACAGAGAAGTGTTCCAAAAACTGCATGTCTCTTTTTCTGAGAGAAAATGTCCTATTTTATATAACTGTCCCAATGCCAGGGCTCGGATATATTCCTCTTCAAAGCCACATTAATGTCTCCTAGCTCTATGCATACTTGGCTTTCAATTTCTCCTTCTTTGATCTTTCTTAGCAACAAATTGACAATAGCAATGTTAGGAGCATTCCATTTGCCTAAGAGCCAACTTTTACCTTGAAAACAATACTGCCTTTAGCATATTCTTTTTAGAATTTCATTTAAAAATAAAAGTACTAATGATAAATCTCTAACAAAAGTGTAAAGTTTTAGTAAATATGACCACATAAAATTAGCTCTTATTAGCTAGCTAGTATTATTAGGTTATAATAATACATACCTCAAACATTTGCAAAAGTCAATTATGGTGTGTCTATTCATTTACTTTTTCAGTCACTTGATAAATATGTTTTGTTAATCTAGTAAGTGTCAGGTAATTTTAAGGCTCTGTAATAGAACAGTGTTCGAAATAGAGAAAAATGGAGCTTATCCAGTATTCAGGGTATGTAGACAATAAACAAAAGAGTTCAAACAGAAATATAATATGCTAGATAGTGATACATGTTCTGATTAAAAATAAAGCAAAGAAGGATCCAGGCATGGTGGCTCACACCTGTAATCCCAGCACTTTCAGAGGCTGAGGAGGGTGGATCACAAAGTCAGGAATTTCATTTAAAAATAAAAGTACTAATTGATACCATCCTAGCCAACATGGTGAAACCCCATATCTACTAAAAATATAAAAATTAGCTGGGCGTGGTGGCATGTACCTGTAATCCCACCTACTTGGGAGGTTGAGGCAGGAGAATCACTTGAAACAGAGAGTCCGAGGTTGCAGTGAGCCGAAGCTGCACCACTGCACTCTAGCCTGGTGATGGAGCAAGACTCTATTTCAAAAAAAAAGCAAAGAAGCAAAGAAGGGGTGTCATACATTTAAATAAAGAGATCAGAGGATACCTTGGTGAGAAGGGGTCATCTGAATAAAGGCTTGACTTTGGCAAAGGAATAACTATCTTGGAAAAGGTGAAGGGAACATCAAGTCCAAGGGCCCTGAGGTAGAAATATTCCTGGAATATTTAAAGCAAAAAGGGCAATTCAGCTATAAGAGAATGAATTCAGATATTTAAAAATCAGTGACAAAGTCATTGGAAGGGAGTTCAAATCGTGTAGATCGTAGGCTAAAGGATGACTCGGCTTTTACTGTGAGTGAGGTCAGAAGCCACTGGAGGCTTATGAGAGGAGGGCTAACAGTGGGGCGGATTGGACTTTGGTGTGAGCAGGATCTCCTGGCTACTGTATTGAAAATAGACTGAAGTAGGGCAACTACTATTATTGGCAATGGTTTTGACCTCTTCCCTGAAGCAGCTTTATCTGAGTTAATCTGATTATGAGGAGCAGAGGTCAGATGCAGAAGAGGCAAGTCTATTTACAAAGAGAAGCTGCTGCTGGAAATCAGGGTTAAATTAACAGATAAAAATCAGGAAACCCCATGGTTCAGAGCTACAAGTCACATAGCAGGTCAGGATAGCGTCATCATTAGCACACGTCAATGCATGACTTTTTGACACTGAAATTCTATGTCTATAGGATATATGCATTTCAACATACTATAATACCCAACTAACACAAAAATCTGATTGTATTAATTTAAATTACATTTTAAAAACTCGTAATTTGTTATAGTTTTTAGAACTGTAAAAACTGGGCTCTTTCTACTGTGTATCAATGTAGGAACTTTGTTGGATTGACAAGATATTTGTTGCTGTATACCCAAAGCAGTGTTATGCCTGGGATGTGTGCCCTTTGCTCTGGAAGCTCTCCAAACTGAAATGGTTAGAATTTTAGGGAAAATATACAAATGAACTCAAAATCCATAAAAACTCATGAAAATAACTTCATTAAGCACAATTTATGAAATGTTTTTTGTGTTCCAAGCACTCTACTATATGTGAAGGCTAAAATGGAGAGGGGGTAGTGTAGTACCAGGGTCCATGGGATAGGGGAGAGTGTCTTGCAGTGCTTGTGAGGTCAGAGTTTGTGCCAGAAAGACTAAAATTCTAACCCTGATACTTGCAGGGTTTGTGACCTTGAATAAGTTATTCAACCTTTCTAAGCCTCAGTATCCTTATGTGTGTCTTGTAACTACCAAAAGGGTAGGACTTTGATTTGAATATGGTCACACCTAATTTCAAAGGGGAAAGAGAAGTGTATGTTCACTGTGTGCTGGGAGAAAATAAGGCCTGGAATATTTATTAGTGGTGAAAATAAAAGCAGATGGCTCCCTGCTTTGAGTAACTGGTCAGAGTTGAGTTGGCTGAAGTAGTTATCAGTGCATGAGGATCATGTCCTTTAGTTTAAGAGTTCCTGGAGAGGACTGAAAATAGCAACACAAGAGTGTCGAAGAGTGGTGTTTTGGAGAGATTATCAAGTAGATACTTAAGCATAGGAAATCATAGGGAACCCAGACACAGAATCTCACATGAAAAACAAAAAATGTTTTTCAGAAGCACTAACAAAATATCTGGCTTTAACCCATACTGAGGTAGTATGAATGATGATTTATACTTCCAGCTGAAGGAGAGAGAAAACACTGTGATCTGTGGTCTCTATCCATTTACTAACTGGCTAACCTTAAAGAATTTTTAAAATTCTACTTAACTCTACTCTCCTCATCTGTCAAATAGGGAAAATGATACTTACCTTATAGGCATCTCAGATTTAAATGGGATCTGATGAAAAGTGTTTAGCACAGTACAAAGCTGTCCTAGAAGGCCATTGCAACTGGTGATTCCTCTACCCTTTGTCTTCTTTCTCTATTCCTCAAAAATATAATTATTATTAGCTCAACCTCTACTTCCGTTATGAGAATTAATTTAGGAGAGAGTGTGGACTTCCTGAAGGCGTCGCTTCTGACCATGGCCCCTCTGCTCAGACGTAGGGTAAAAGAGAGGAAGAAGAGAAAATGAAAGAGAGAATGAGAGTTAATAGCTCTTTTTTGAGATTATCAGCAATTTTCTTAACTGGAACAAAAGAAAAACACCAGTTAGGGATTCCTTCTAGTTTTTGTAGTGGTTGGTAATAAAAGATATAGAATAGATGTGAAATGGTGCACCCTTTGAAGACACATTACATGAAAATGGTGCAGAGGCAGATGTATGTCCTGGCAAAGGCTGCCCCATGAGTTAGCTGCAGGGGCTGCAGAGCCTGTAAAGATTAATGTGGCAGAAGTACTGACATTCTTGTAGCCCCTACCTGCCAGTTTATAGTACTGGGTTATGGCCAGCAGGCCAAAACAGAATATTAATTTCCCCTTAAAAACAGAATATTGATTTTCTTCCATTGCCTGATGCACAGTTCTTTTCTTTACCCCACGATCTCAATGGAAAACATGCATTTTAAAATCCCCTTGTCTGTATTCCCTGAAAGGATGCAGTAAGAAGAAAGGATGCAGTAAGAAGGACACATTCTCTCTGTATTATACTTTCAAAAAATTCACAGAGTAATCACGAAAAAATACTAGAAAAATCCAAATTGAGGGATATTGTTTAGATGATGTGACCAGTACTCTTCAAACATGTGAAGATCATGAAAGACTGAGAGATTGTCACAAATTAGATGAGACTAAGAAGACATGATGAAATGCAACATAGTATCCTGGATTGGATCCTGGGGCAGAATAATATTAGTAGAAAACTTGAAAAATCTGGATAGTCTGTAGTTTTTCATTAATTTTAATTTATTTGATAAATATAACATGGATATGTAAGATGCTAACAGTAGGTGAAGCTGAGTGAAGAGTATACGAGAACTCTCTGTAGTATCTTTGCAACTCTTTTATACATCTAAAATTATTTTAAACTAAATTTGAGAAAAAAACTCTGTGGCACAGACTATACCTTGCTCTCTTGCATCATGCCAAGTTTGTAAATTTGCAGAACAGCAGCTGTTAAAGTTTTTGGCTTGTTATCAGCATTTGGGATATTGTGCCCTCCTCCTTGCCTATGTCTTTTCCAAACCAATTTAATTGAAGTGCCTGGGAAAGGAAAAATTATGGAAAAGGAAACTGAGCAGTGCTCATGGAAGGTGAAGGGAATTCTTTATAACTAGAACTTAGGTTATATTTCAGAACATTAAAAAAGATAACTATGAGACCTGGGCATGGTGGCTCACACCTGTAATCCCAGCACTTTGGGAGGCCAAGGCAGGCAGATCATCTGAGGTCGGGAGTTTGAGACCAGCCTGACCAACATGGATAAATCCTGTCTCTACTGAAAATACAAAATTAGCTGGGTGTAGTGGTGAGCACCTGTAATCTCAGCTACATGGGAGGCTGAGGCAGGAGAATCACTTGAACCTGGGAGGTAGAGATTGGGATGAGCTGAGATCATGCCATTGCACTCTCAGCCTGGACAACAAGAGCAAAACTTTGTCTCAAGAAAAAACAAACACACAAACAAAATAATAAAACAAACAGCTACAAAATAAGGGAAACCACTTAGATGAAGACTAACATGGGGAAGGAAGGAGACTCTTTTCCTAATTCTATCTCTATTATGTTTTCCTATGTAACTCATATGCCAAGAGTATATAAGAAAACCTTGCCCTAATGAAAAGACAGTTAATTGAAAGGAGTAATTTACAAATAGTCTTGGAAGGATAAGAAAGGAAAACACTAGTCTCACTTAGAAATTCAGAAGCATCTCATGGGCCACAAATAATCATGAAATGACCTGAAAATGTGGGCTTGGTGCAATTGCTTCTATTGTCATTTTTATTTATCACAAAGAGCAATTGGTAAGAGGATTATTTCTGTAGTCACAGTTGTCATTGGTGAGTAAAGTATTTGGTTGTCTCTAGGGAGGTGGAACTGCTGCCAAGCAGCTCATATGCATGAGGAACCAAGCATGAGTTAGGACATATATTTTGACCTTTAAAATTTGGGAATTTTAATTATGACAACTTTTTATTGCTGATTGTTTTAATCAGTAATAAAAAATCATAACCCCTTTTTCCAGGTAGATGGAGCTTCTGTAGGGATAAAACCATTTTAATGTCTCTTGTGTCTGCTTTATATGCTCTGGGGCATGCCATAAGTCAAGAAGAGTAGGCTGTGGTATGTGACATAGGATATCCAACTTCTCAGATTTATTTTTATGCCTCAAAGCTGGCTCCCATTTTTACCATATTAAACCATCCTTCTGGTCTTACTCATACAAATGTAACATTATTGACCTCCTATGCTCAGCATATTCCTTCAGTTTTGTTTCTGGACTCTCTGATCTTGTATATTAAAGCTGACAGAGAATACAGAAAGTATTGTTATTGATTCCTTTCATTCATGTAGATTTATGATTGTTTTGACATATTTACCGCATCTATTTATTTATTCAACACATTTTTCTGACATATTTGAAAGTAAGTAGCAGAAAACATGATGTATCACTCCTAAAGTCTTCAGTATCTCTCATTATCATAAGGACTTTCTCCTATAATAAACCTAATACCATTATTACACCCAAGAAATTTCACATGATATAATAGCACTATCTAATATATTGGCAATTTTCTGCAATTGTCTCTCAAACTATTCTTATTCTTTATAGTTTTTTTCTTAATTCACTCCAGAATTAAATCAAGGATCATGCATTGCATGTGGATAATTTAAAACTTCTATGAGCTCGTTTCCTAAAACTAATTTGCCTATTGGAGAATCCAGCTGATTCACCTTTCTCATATCTCATTTTAAAATGCTTATTTCCTCCAAATAAAAGAGAGAAGCAGAGGAGGGGCAAGATGCCTCACTTTCATTCATCCCAGATTCTTTTATTGTGCATTGCTTTAAGTTATAAAAACTCCTGAGTCTCCAAACAATGAGACAAAATACCACATGGTCACCTGTACAGTATTTCTCAAGTAAGTCATAATATAGCTTCTTATCTTTGTCATTATACTAGGTGCTGCCAATAAAATTAACTTCCTATCTTTTATAATAATTAAACATTAAACTTTGTAATATGTGTTTTTAACATTCCCAACTAATAATAATTTATGAGAATTCAAACAAAAAGGAACATTTTCAAATTGGAGTCTTATAATATTATACTTTGCTTTTGTTTTGTTTTGGAAACAGGATCTTAACAGTGTTGCCCAGGCTAAAGTGCAGTGGCACAATTATAGCTGACTCTAGCCTCAAACTCTGGGGCTCAAGTCATCCTCCTGCCTCAGCTTCCTGAGTAGCTGGGACTACAGATGCTCACCAACATGCCTAGTTAATTTTTAATTTTTTTTTAATTTTGTGAAGAGACGGAGTTTCACTATGTTGCTCAGGCTGATCTTGAATACCTGGGCTCAAGCAATCCTTCCGCCTTAGCCTCCCAAGTGCTGGCATTACAGACATGAGCCACCACACCTGGCTCTACACATTTTAAAATCAATGTATTTAAATGTATTTATTGCAGAGAATTAGGTGATCATTAAGTGGCTTTAAGTTTAAAAAAATTTTTTGTATTGTAAAAAATGAAACTACAACTAAGGGAAAGGAAAAAAATAAATTATCTTAAAGAAGAATTTATGTTTTTGTTTATTCATGAAAAATGGTGAGTGTAGACTAGCAAAGATGTTATGATTTAATTTGCTATATGCCAAAATTTACATTATCAGAAATTCTATACTTTGCATCCAGGTAAACATAGAATAACAAATTTTAGATGTTAATTTACAGATGTATGAGGAGGTACAGTTGCTAAATTTCTATTATGGGATAATTGAACAAATATGTTTGAAGACTGATGTCCTTAAACACTTTTAAAACTTCATTTTTTCTCAAACTTCTAATAATAACTTTTCATGTTTATTTTCTTACTGACTCTGCTTCTTTGTTTCTCTAACTGAGAAAACAGCATCTCTGAACACCACATCTCCCCACCTACCTTCATCTATGTTTCTATGCTAAAAATGCAGTTATTTTTTGCAATGTTTTACATATATGTGTGTGTATATATATATATATATATATATATATATATATATATATATATATATACACACACATACACACAAACACTCAATTCCATCTGTTCTACTAGTTAACATTCCATCCTGATTTCTATCATTTCCTTTACAGAAAATTGATTCAAAAAGTGTTGAATGTCCATTATTTTCAATTTTTCTCTTCTGTATCTCCTCTCTCTTTTACATCTCCCCAGGCTCTTGCTCCTATCTCTCCAGTGAACCCATATTAAGAACATCAGTGATTTCTGTGTTGATAAATCTAGTGACCAATTTTTAGTCCTCAGGGATATTTCTCGGAGTTGGGTTTTTCATCCTTGTAACATGTTCCAGGATCCCAGTAACACACTTCTCTGGTGTTTCTAATCCCTGTAGTAGCCACTCTCTCAGTATCTTTCATTAGCTCCCTTCTTGTTTTCCCAGCATCTGAACATTGAGAAGTGTACCAAGATTCAGTCCTTGGGCCTCTTCTCTGTATATTAAGTCTATCTCATACCTTTAGCAATTTGGGCTGAATTAGATATTTAAGTACTTTTTTTTTATAATTGATTATTCTCATATTAGTATCTCCAACTTGAATCCTTCTCTCGAACTCCAGACACCAAAAATATACATCTTAATTTAGTTATCTAATTGACATCTCAATTTAGCATATCAAAAACTGAATTCCTAATTCCCTTTCCCATTTCAAACTTTTTCTCATAATTTTTCCAGTCTCTATTCTTATGTGCCAGTTGCTTTGGCAAAAATCCAGAATCATCTGCCATCATCTCCAACCTTCCTCTTTAACTCTCTCCCACATATAATTGTTCAACCTGCTGACATTATCTTGAAAACATATTCATAATCTGTCTACTTCAATCACTTCCATAGCTAACACTTAGGGTCAAGCCACCATTATCCCTTTACAGATGCTTGCAATATGCCTCTCATTGATTTTCTCCTCCTTCTTTTGCTTCACTTAAGTCTGTTCCCCAAGTAGCCCCTGAAAGGATTATATTTATACAGAAATCAGATCATGTCACTTTTTGCTCAAACTCTTCTATTTGCTTCCCAAAAGCCAGGTTCTCATAATGGCCTGTTGAGTCCCACATACTTGAGTTTTAAGTAACTTCTTAGATGTGGTCTCCTCTTCATGGCTCCTTCTGCTCCAAGTACCCTGTCATCTTTGAAACACTCCACCTACCCCTTATGTACTCACATGTCACTCCCTTACTGTCTGTGGGCCTTTGCTCAAATGCCACACTGTTCCTAAGTGTTTTCTGCCATCTCTATCTAGATTGCAGCTCCACCCCTTCCTGTTTTATTTTCCTCTATAGCACCTGCCACCATGTAACACACTCTGTATTTGCCTGTCTTCTTAATGTCTTCTTCTCCAGCCCCCACTATCATCCATGCAAGGATGTAAGCTCCCTAAGGGCAAGGATTTTTTATCTGTTTTGAATAAATTAAGTCTGCTACTATAATCCCATTTTCTAGCAGAATGCCTGGACCTCTTCAAGAAAGTCTATAAATGTGTTTGAATGAGTAAATGCATGAAGAAATGTGATTAACTTTTGAAAAAAAAAAAGAAATAATTGAGACATTTGATGGCCTTTTGTGCAGATTTTATTTTATCAAACATAAGCAGTGTAATACTTACATTATGCTTTTATTTCCTAAAAAAAAAAATTGATGAAGCTTTTTTAATAAGCCTACAAAGTCAGGCACCCAAAACTTTCTGCTTAGATCTTATAATTATGAAGAAAAATTGAAATATTATTAGTTAGAGAAGTGGTCAATGAAGTACTACAACTTAAACTAGGCCTTAAATTAAGTAGATAAGATTTAGTGATGTCATGTCTCCTCTTTTCATCACGAGGGCTCCACCCTCATGGATTTATCTAACAGTCTTACCTCCCAAAAGCCCCACCTCAAATTCCCATCAGATCAGGCTTAGAGCTTCAACACGTGAATTTCGAGGGGACACATTCACTCTCTAGCAAGAACTAAAGACGTTTCATTTTATCTTCTAGACATGAAGAATTTATCAAATAGTGGGATGACTTATTTTTGTGGGAGAATGAGGAAATAAATGGGGATGAGGAAATAAAATGGTCAAACAAGGCTTTGGGATGAGTAGTAATCTAGATGTAAAATGAATTAAATATAAGAAAGTTTGAAAGTAGGAAACCTGGATCAGCAATTATTTCAACAGAGCAGAGATGAAGCAAAAAAGTAATACCAGAAACATTAAAAGGTAACTGTCCTAAAGCATGAGAGGAGAGAGAGATCGTAATTGGTAAAAATGAATTGCAGAAACCTAACTGCAGAGTGGGTGAAAAGGGAAGTCTTATCTCAGAAGATGACATAGAACAGAGTATTTCAGGCAGAACAGGCCTCCTGGAGAGTATTGAGGGACAGGTAAAAGCAGCATTGTGTTCAGATGTGAAATGGCAGAAGATGAGGCAAAAAGTAAAGTCAGAGGCCTTAAGAAATAGCGTTCGGTAATGCCTTTGAGTTAACAAATTAGGGTGTCATTTGCTTCAACTGAAAGATACTTAGAGGAGGTATGCTTCAAAGAAAGTTGAGCCCATTGAGAATGTTAAATAGGAGGAAAATCTATGGGGACCAGTATAAGCAAATGCCTAAGTGGCATAAACAGCACTCAAAAATTAGGCATAAAGCAAAAAATGACTGATAAGACTGAGCAGAAAACGGTGTTCTGGAAAGGCAGAAGGGGGCTCTGTAAGAAAAGAACCTGACTGTTAGAAAGTCTTAGAGGTATGAAGAGATTTTTTTTGTTGTTGTGCTTTTCCTCTTGCAGTCTAGGGTGCTTAGCATTTATTTATACCTAATGAATGTGAATCTGGCATCCAGAATGCCATAGGAGGTAAATACTTGAACTTCAGCAAACCTCTAATTGCATTTTGTGCTCTTATTTTTGCATTTTCTCAAACATAAACAGCCAATTGTGATGAAGCAGTATGTTGACCATTTAGAAACATTCGTGGTGGCAAAACAGTGAAAGATGCTACCACCGAAAGCATGATGCTGACAGCCTGCATGCATTTCTCTCCATTTGGCAATTAAGGACTTCCACTGAGGCAAATGTTTATGCTGAAATTATAATGTTTAGATTGGCCATTTTCAGTGGGTTGCATTTCTACAAATATCCTACAAAGCAATATGCCCGGGAAATAATTAACAAAAAACTAATTCGGAATTTTCCAAAGGCTGACCTTATGGCTCCTAAAACTCCACAAGTAAACCTATCTGTGGATTTGCACACATAGTAAATTTGAATTGTGTATTTCCAACTACTAAATTAGCTTAATTTAACATCAACCATGCGCCCAATACAACTAAGGTGTTTATTCTTAATAAGAAGAGAAATACTAGGTCTTATAATGGGGAAAATATTACAATGGGTTAATTGGATACATACAAAAGAAATATTTTAATAATAAGAAAAGGTGATATAAAAATAGAGAGATGGATAGAGACAGATAACTTGCATTTCTATTTGAGGGAATATCCAGTTAGCCTTCTCTATGGTGTTAGAACACAGAATGGATCTTGAAATACAGGTAGCATATAAATATAAGTTATGCCATAAAAGTTAGAAGGACAGACTTGTCAACCTCTACTCATAAATGTTTTGAATTAAGTGTGCTACATAGACACATTCCAAAAAACAAATGCAATACTTTCGCTGTTCATATATAGCTTACACACTAAAAGATATTCTGGCTAAGACTATACTTAATAGAAACTGTTCAAACACAAATATATGGAGTAATAACTAATAGTTGCATGATTTCAAGTGAATATTAAACTTTTCTCAAAGATATATTTATTTTTTCTTTAATGTGTGGCAGTGGAGTATAGTAACTAATTAAGAGAAAAGTAGGGAAAAGGCTAATTTTTAAACTACTTTTTTTTCTCCCAGTTCATAATCAAAATTGTCTAATAATTTTTGTCTGTGTTATTTTTATTGCTTTAAACTGGTGCATTGAAATATGTACAAATGCAAACATTCAAATAAAGAAAGCTAAAAATAATATTCTTGGTCATAGGGAATGCATCTTGAGTTGTCTTGTTTCTCCCAAACATTTTATAAAATACTTTTTAAAAATAATTATCTATTATGAATATCTTAGCTATTAATAATATATATGCATATTATATTAAAGATATACATATATGCTATTAGATATTAGAATACTGAGCAACTAGGAAACCAAATTTTAAACTCTTTCCAGTGCTTTAAGGATACTTTGCCTGAAAATTAATGAACTACCTGAGTCATTAATAATTCCCATTACTATAGTTTATTATTTTTGTATCTCTCAATATTACCAAGTCAACACATATTGAGAATATGATAAACAGTATATCTGATCCAAGAAAAGTTGGGCATTGGTGATTTGGCCTAATTTGTCAAAATAGGTCAGAGACTTGTTTGTTTAGCTAACCTCTGCAATCACAGAAACATTGTACCATGCCTAATTGTATACATCTGTTTCATTAGGTAGCTTATTCATTCTAACACACTGAGACCCTGCCCTGCTCAGATACATTGTTGTGAGAAAGATGAATAAATGAAAGGACCATCCATCACTTCAGAGTCATGTGTTCTCGTGTGGGAACTCGACAACTGCACAAATAATTATAGCATTATAAATAGATATTCTCATCAATGGGAAAACTAAGAAGAGGTTTCCAAATTTTGTCTGAAGATCATAGGCTTCTTAGAACAGGGGATATATAATCAAAGCCCTAAAAGATGAAGAGAAGTTTTCCAAATAGACAAGGCAAGGAAAAGCATCTCAAACAGAAGAAACAATGCAAAATAAGGAAAATCACAGTGTCTTAGGGTTAGGCTGTAAGGCCCGTGGGGCTTTTGAGTGAGAGACAGAATTCACTCACATGCTATCAAGCACCATGATAATCAATTGGATATTGTAACAGAAAGACAGGGAGATATCTTTGTATTGTTTCTTTGTCTCTCTGTGGGTGTGTTTGTATGTGTGTTGGGGGTAACTTCGGTGAAATCCCCTGTTATCGATGGAGCAGGGAGGCACAGGATATGACCTTTGAAAACCCTCCTAAAAATGACAAAATATCAGGTGAAAAGAATTGTGTTGGTGGATAGAGGAAACAGATGAGAACATAGTACACATTACTCATCAAAAATTGGAGTTGATTCTGGCTTTATTATGGTTGTATTCCATATATGATAAATGCTTCACGTTTGTCGGATTCTATTTTCCAAAGGCAAATATAAAAAGAATAAAAAAATAACAGGAAAAGACAATGAAAGATAGACCATCAAACCTCTCTAATTGTTGTGTATAATAATATTCCATAGCAAAGCTACTTTCTCTGGTTTAAATAAAGGAATTTTCAGCCACATCTAATGTATTCACTAAATATATTTTGTGGCTTTTTAAATCAATAATTTAAAAGTGATACTGAATAAAAATTTAAATGGAAATGCAGATGTTAATAATAAAATAAGATTATGGAACTCATTGCCCTCACACACATTTAATTACCTTTAAGTATGATATATTTCTTTTGCCTTCTATGGTCATTTATATTAATTATTCTTTCTGTCTAGTTTTGTCAGCTTTTTCAAATATCACACTGGCCATTAAACATCTGTCATTTTCATGACATTATGCCCACACTGTTTGTTTCTTGCCTTAAAGAAATAACTGGAATTAAATGTGAAAGACTCTTAAGAGTGGGCATGATAGAATTTTGAAAGCATAGGCGTGAGATATCAGCCATAGAAGCTTATTACTACCATTGCTATGTGGCAATATAGGTACCTATAAATTGGCAGGACTTGAAGCTATATAGCTTATTCCTAGAATCACCTGTGACAATGCCCTCCCATCCTTAAAAATGCAATCTTTGAGTTTGTTCCAGTAGTAGTAGTAATAGTAGTAATAATAATAATAATTCATTATTAACCCTTACCAAGTGCTCATACTTGTCTAAGCACTTAACCTGAATAACTTAGTTAAACCTCACCATAATCCAATGAGACTGTGTTTGTTTCTGTTATCCATGTTTTACAGATTAATAAGATAAAACACAAAAGCATAAACTAAATTTCCCAGGAACACACAGTTTGAAAAGATGGAGCTGAAATTCAAATAAGAAGCAGTTGCTTCCAGAGCTGGGATTTTAACTTCCTTGCTACTTTGCCTTTCCAAGGTTCACCTTTCTCCATCATGTAAATATACCAATAACAAACTCACTCCAGTGGATATTCTAGGCCAGTTCAGTCAAGGCCAGTGGACGTTCCAGATGATCCAAAGCTTAACACACTGTGCTACGCAAGACCACATGTTTTTCTTCCCTAAGGGAAGCTTCCTAAGAACAGAGATCACACTATGTTTTGCAAAATAATGAAAGAATTAATGTGTTTCTGGTTTCAAGTTTTATATGGTTTATTATTTGACTGTAAGGAGGGCATGAAGTTGATTGGCATATGCTTTCAAGTTCAATTAATATCTTATATTTTTCTTTTAGTTTCACTTGTATTCCCTCATCAAAAAATTGGAGTTGACAGTTATGTAAAAATTATTTTTGAGGTGGACTAAAAAATGTTATCATCTATTATTATTATAATGATTACTATCAGCCAAGAGTGGATACAGTACTACTTTTCTAAGCTAAAGTTGTATAGCTAATGTCCTACTGTTGACGATATGAATTACATGGATAAAGAATGGCATACTTATTAGTTTTAGGGTGTAATGACAAGCTGATTTAAATATCCAGCATTTAAATTTGAAAATATTTGTGTAAATTTATTGAATAGATCTATCACTAAAAATCTGCAGTTAAAAAAATTGGCATATGTTCATAATAAATAGAATTTTTTTTTACTAAGGCTATTTGCACCTGAAAATTGTACAAATAATATAATTTCTAGGAATACCATGTTTTTTTATCTTTTATATGTGTTAACACCTGAAAATTATCTGCACAGCATAAATGTTCGTATTATAATAATTAAGTGACTGTAGCAGTACAGTGTTAGTGATTAAACTGAACTTTTGTTACCAAGTAGCTGGATTCAAGTACTAATTCTGCCACATAAGACGTTAAGGCATGTAAGACGCTGGCTAACTGGCTTCAACTCTTTGTTCCACAATTTCCCTACATATACATTGAGATCATCATGGTTAGCAACACCAAATGCTTATTGTTTATATTCAATAAGTTGATACATATTGAGTGCCTAGAACAACGCTTGAAATATAGTGAAATTATATTTACTATTATTAATCCTACGAGTTGCATTTCATTTAAAAATTAATTTATAACTCTAAAAATGTATAATAATATATCAGAGATTGTGTACAATGAGCTAAATTAAATATAAAGTCAAAATAGAAATCAGAATGATCTCATATATGCTGGAATTAACTTTGTTATAATTTAATACATTTAATTACAGATGCGGTAGTCTGTTTTAATTGAAATTACCGTCATTTAGTTCCAAAAATTATGTCACTTATTATACATTTAACATTCAATTTTTATTAAAAAGGTTATCAAATTATTTGTAGTTTCAGAATTTCACATTTTACCGTCAATAATGACAAAACATATATTTATTGTCTCATAGAAGCTTGTATGTTAAGTGATTTTTTTACTATTTAGTGACTTGTGTTACACATTTCTTGCACAAAATTTGAAATACCTTTTGTAAAACAAATTTTAATGTGAATTTGTGATTCATTTGTGTTCTAGCACACAACATTTAGATCTAGGCTGAAGTTCATAAAGCACAGAGTTTTAAATAAATATTTTTTATGCACAAAGAGGGGTGACAAATTTGAGGTAAGAATTGTGTATCTGAGTTATTCGGGGAAAGTACTCTTTTATTTCTTAGCACTGGAGGAAAAATATATTGGCAGCAACACAATTACAACTAACTTATAAGTAAGTTAAGGATTTTTAAAATACATATATATTTATTGAATATGTAATATGTGAAAAGAACTCTATAAAGTGTATCAAGGAATATAAAAAAGACTAAATTATGATCAAACGAAAAATATAAACTACACAAAAACAATATAAATAAGAGATCAACTAAAATATTATGAGGTGTCTTCTTAAAAGTACATATATTGACTAGATAATGCATTGGGTTCACATTTATAGAAGTATCACTTTTAATTAGAAATTTTAAGACAGGCAAAAACTTCATAAACCCTATAATAATTTATTAGTTTGGCTTTTAAAAATATATCTCAAGCTAATTATTTTCCTTTGGCCTTAAAAATAATTGGAATCATTAATTTTAAAGTAGTTTTTTAGCCTATCATTTTCACCTACCATATAAAATAAGCATTTTCTTGTGTCTCTAAATATCCTTGAAAAAAATATTATAGCTATATTATCTATTGTTAATAATTTAATCATATTGCTTACTGAATAGCTTTCTTTGAATTACTGATTCAAAGAAAGTAAACATCTTAAAACATTTTGATACATGTGGCTAAATTTCATCTCTAAAATTTGTTATATGAAAATTATCAAACCTTACAGCCTTAATAGAAATATGGACATTTAAAATTAGCAGTGCTATTTTTATTTTAATGGAAGATATTTAACAGACAAAAATGTTAAATTATGCCAAAGTAGAGATTTAAATGCTGAGATTAAATTCAGTCAAATGCTATTCTTGCTAGAATAAAGGTCTGGTGTATTATGGGTATTCCCAATTCTAATGGTTATTCATTTCCATAGTACTCTAATGAATACTGCTATTATGTGAATTTCTGGGAGCATACTTAAATTACAGAATGTGAGTTTTAATTGTATTAAAACATGATGGCAAACGAAGTCTGTAAAATTTTTGAATATTATTGTACAACATGAAAATATTAATATCTTTGAGGGTATTTTTGCCTCTCACAGTCACCATTGATCCTATCTTCTCCACAGTTTTCTTAAACACTTGCACACATCTTCATCACTAGCCTCTGTCTCAATCTATATAACTATTTATGAGCTTTGTTTCCCCCCTTAGGTAATCAGCATCACAGTAGTTAAAACTACCCCTTCTTCCAGAGTGTCTAGCATAGTGCGAGACTCAAAATAGTGTGGACTATTTCTTTTATTTGTTTATTACATCCATCTCAAGAGCTTTTGACTTTTATTCTGTCAGCATTGTAGGCTTTTCATTTGGTCTTACATAGGGCAGAAAAATGAAACTCTAAAAGTACCAGAATATTGTAGAATTATTAATAAGGAGATGACCTTCACCCAGGCAATACCACATGAGGTTTTTTTTTTTTGTCCTTTAAGAATACAGCACCATGAATGAAATAGTAGGGCATTTTAAAAGTGATTCCTACCCCGAGGGGTACTTCAAATTTCTGCAAAAGGGCAAGAGCTAATTTACTTTTATGAGTGACCAAAGCCCCCAAAAAAGGGAGGGGGGAGAAGGATGATTCTCTAAAGTGCTTTAAAATGATTATATTTATAAAGTTATAAGTTCCCAAATGTACAGAAGAAATTTAATTAAAATGGAAATATATAACTTATAGAATTGAAGTTATTAAACTTCAGAAATAGAACCTTCTATGAAAGTTATTTTCCAGTTTAATTTTTATATACATTATATAGTTTTTTCCTTATAGTTTTTCCTAACAGCTGTATTAAGGGAAAATATATAGCATAGAATTTACCTTTTAAAGTGTATACTTCAGGTTTTTCTTAGCATATTCAGAGTTCAGCAACCTTCACCACTGTCTAATTTTAGATCATGTTCATCACCTTCTTCCCCCAAATAACCTGTATCTATTAGCAGTCATTCCCCATTTGTCCCATCTCCAAGGCTCTGGCAACCACCAAGCTACTTTCTTCCCCTACAGATTTGCTATTCTGGACATTTCATATATTGTAACTGAAATTGTACAATATGTGGTCTTTTGCTTTCAAGATTAATCTTTGTTGTAGTATATAAATACTTCATTTATTCATATTGCCAATTAATATTCCAAAATATGGCTATACTAATTTTATTTATCCATTCATTAGTTAATAGATATTTGGGTTATTTTCATTTATTGGCTATTATTAATAATGCTACTATGAACATGCATATACAAACTTTTGTGTAGACATATGTTTTCATTTCCTTTGTGTATATAACTAGAAGTGGAATTGCTAGGTTATATGGTAACTCTGTATTTAACATTTCAAATAAATGCTACAATATTTTTCCAAGTGACTTCCATTTTGCAATTCTGCCAGCAATGATGAATTGCTTAATGTAGGGTTCTACATAACTTTTTAATATACACAGTTGAGTGGCAGAATTATTCTCATTTTAGAAAATACATTTCAATTTTTATCAGAATTAATATGCATCATAATATATCCTGAAAATCTGTCTTCTTAAACTGTAAGCAGAACTGTAGCACTGGAACCCATTGTTTTCTTTTTGATCCTAGCACAGGTTTCTTTGTTTGTTGTTGTTGTTGTTGTTGTTGTTGTTGTTTTTAGTTGTTTTTTTTGTTTTGTTTTGTTTTTATTTTATTTTTATACTTTAAGTTCTGGGATACATGTACAGAACATGCAGGTTTGTTACATAGGTATACATGTGCCATGGTGGTTTCTGCACCTATCAACCTGTCATATAAATTGGGAATTTCTCCTAATGCTATCCCTTCCCTACCCTCCACCCCCCAACAGGCCCTGGTGTGTGATGTTCCCCTCCCTGTGTCCATGTGTTCCCATTGACCAACTCCCACTTATGAGTGAGAACATATGGTGTTTGGTTTTCTGTTCCTGTGTTAGTTTGCTGAGAATAATGGTTTCCAGCTTCATCCACGTCCCTGCAAAGGACATTAATTCATTCTTTTTTTATGGCTGCATAGTATTCCATGGTGTATATGTGCCACATTTTCTTTATCCAGTCTATTATTGATGTCATTTGGGTTGGTTGCAAGTCTTTGCTGTTGTGAACAGTGCTACAGTAAACATATGTGTGCATGTGTCTTTATAGTAGAATGATTTACAATCCTTTGGGTATATATTCAGTAATGGGATTACTGGGTCAAATGGTATTTCTAGTTCTAGATCTTTAAGGAGTCACCACACTGTCTTCCACAATGGTTGAACTAATTTACACTCCCACAAACAGTGTACTAGTGTTCCTATTTCTCCACATCCTCTCCAAGATCTGTTGTTTCCTGACTTTTTAAGGATCACCATTCTAAATGGTGTGAGATGGTATCCCATTGTGGTTTTGATTTGCATTGCTCTAATGACCAGTGATGCTGAGCTTTTCTCATATGTTTGTTAGCAGCATAAATATCTCCTTTTCAAAAGTGTCTGTTCTCATTTGCCCACTTTTTGATGAAGTTGTTTTTTTCTTGTAAATTGTTAAGTTCCTTGTTGATTCTGAATATTAGCCCTTTTTCAGGTGGATAGATAGAAAAACAATTTCTTCCATTCTGTGGGTTGCTTGTTCACTCTGATGATAGTTTCTTTTGCTGTGCAGAAGCTCTTTAGATTAATTAGATGCCATTTGTCAATTTTGGCTTTTGTTGCCATTGCTTTTGATGCTTCAGTCATGAGATCTTTGCCCATGCCTATGTCCTGAATGGTATTGCCTAGGTTTTCTTCTAGGGTTTTTATGGTTTTAGTTTTTATTCTTAAGTCTTTTATCCATTCTTAGTTAATTTTTATATAAGGTGTAAGGAAGAGGTCTAGTTTCAGTTTTCTGCATATGGCTAGCCAGTTTTCCCAACAATGTTTATTAAATAGAAATTCCTTTCCCTATTGCTTGTTTTTGTGAGGGTTGTCAAAGATCAGATGGGTGTAGAGTGTTGTGTTATTTCTGAGGCCTCTGTTCTATTCCATTGCTCTATATATATCTGTTTTGGTACCAGCATCATGCTGTTTTCATTATTGTAGCTTTGTAGTATAGTTTAAAGTCAGGTGCCTCCAGCTTTTTTCTTTTTGCTTAGGATTATCTTTGTTGTTTTTGCTTAGGATTGTCTTGGCTATATGGGCTCTTTTTGGTTCCATATGAAATTTAAAGTAGTTTTTTCTAATTCTGTGAAGAAAGACAATGGTAGCTTGATGGGTATAGCATTGAATCTATAAATTGCTTTGGGCAGTATGACCATTTTCATGATATTAATTCTTCCTATCCATGAGCATGGAATGTTTTTCCATTTGTTTCTGTCCTTTTATTTTCTTGAGCAGTGGTTTGTAGTTATTCTTGAAGAGGTCCTTCACATCTCTTGTGAGTTGTATTCCTAGGTATTTTATTCTCCTTGTAGCAGTTGTGAATTGGAGTTCACTCATGATTTGACTCTGTTCGCCTATTATTGGTGTATAGGAAGGCTTGTGATTTTTGCATATTGATTTTGTATCCTGAGACTTTGCTGAAGTTGCTTATCAGCCTAAGGAGATTTGGGGCTCAGACAATAAGGTTTTCTAAATATACAATCATGTCATGTACAAAGAGACAACTTTAATTCCTCTCTTTATATTTGAATACACTTTTTTCTTTCTCTTCCCTGATTGCCCTGCCCAGAAATTCAAATACTGTGTTGAATAGGAGTGGTAAGAGAGGGCATACCTCATAGAGGAGAGCTCCAGCTGTCATCAAGCAGGTGCCCTTCTGGGACAAAGCTTTCAGAGGAAGGAACAGGCAGTAATCTTTGCTGTTCTGCAGCCTCCTCTGGTGATATGCAGGCAAACAGGGTCTGGAGTGGACCTCCAGCAAACTCCAGCAAACATGCAGCAGAGGGACCTAACTGTTAAAAGGGAAGCTAGCAAACAGAAAAGAACAACAGCATCAACAAAAAGGATGTCCACACAGAAACCTCATCAGAAGGTCACTGACATCAAAGACCAAAAGTAGATATATTCACGAAGATGAGGAGAAAAAAAAAAAAAAAGACAGCACAAAAAGGCTGAAAATTCAAAAAACCAGAACTCCTCTTTTCCTCCAAAGGATCATACTTCCTCATCAGCAAGGGAACAAAACTGGACAAAAAATAAGTTTGATGAATTGACTGACAGAAGTAGGCTTCAGAAGGTGGGTAATAACAAACTCCTCTGAGCTAAAGAGCATGTTTTAACCCAATTCAAGGAAGCTAACAACCTTGAGAAAAGGTTGAAGAAACTGCTAACTATAATAACCAGTAAAGGGAGGAAAATAAATGACCTGATGGAGCTGAAAAACACAGCCTGTGAACTTTGTGAAGCATACACAAGTATCAATAGCTGAGTCAACCAAGTGGAAGAAAGGATATCAGAGATTGAAGATGAAATTAATGAAGTAATACATGAATATAAGATTAGAGAAAAAAGAATGAAAAGGAAGGAACAAAGGCTCCAAGAAATATGGGACTATGTGAAAAGACAAAACCTCCATTTGATTGGTGTATCTGAAAGTGACGGGGAGAATGGAACCAAGTTAGAAAATACACATAAGGATATTATTCATGAGAACTTCACCAACCTAGCAAGACACACCAACATTTAAATTCAGGAAATACAGAGAACATCAGAAAGATACTCCTTGAGAAGAACAACCACAAGACACATAATTGTCAGATTCACCAAGGTTGAAACGAAGGAAAAAAATGTTAAGGACAGCAAGAGAGAAAGGTTGGGTTACCCAGAAAGGGAAGCCCATGACACTAGCAGCAGATATCTCAGCAGAAACCCTACAAGTCAGAAGAGTGGGGGCCAGTGTTCAACAACCTTAAAGAAAATAATTTTTAACCCAGAATTTCATATTCAGCCAAACTAAGCTTCATAAGCAAAAGTGAAATAAAATCCTTTACAAACAAGTAATGCTGAGAGATTTTGTCACCATCAGACTTGCCTTACAAGAGCTCTTGAAAGAAGCACTAAACATGGAAAGGAAAAGCTGGTACCAGCCACAGCGAACACATATCAAATTGTAAAGACCATTGACACTATGAAGAAACTACATCAACTAATGGACAAAATAACCAGCTAGCGTCATAATGACAAGATCAAATTCACACTTAACAATATTAACCTTCAATGTAAACAAGCTAAATGCCCAACTGAAAGACACAAACTGAAAAACTGGATAAAAAGTCAAGACTCTTCAGTGTGTATTCAGGAGACCCATTTCACAGGCAAAGACACATATAGGCTCAAAATACAGGAATGGAGGAATATTTACCAAGAAAATGGAAAGCTAAAAAAGCAAGGTTGCAATCCTAGTCTCTGATCAAACAGACTTTAAACCAACCAAGATCCAAAGAGACAAAAAAGGACATTACATAATGATAAAGGGATCAATGCAACAAGAAGAGCTAACTATCCTAAATATATATGCACCCAATACAGGGGCACCCAGATTCATAAAGCAAGTTCTTAGAGATCTACAAAGAGACCTAGACTCCCACACAATATTGGGAGACCTTAACGCCTCACTGTCAATATTAGACAGATCAAGAAAACAGAAAATTAACAAGGAAATTCAGGACTTGAACTCAGGTCTGGACCAAGAGGATCTTCTAGTCATCTATAGGACTCTCCACCCCAAAGTGACATAATATCATTATTCTCAGCACTACATCACACTTATTCTAAAATTGATCACATAACTGGAAGTAACACACTCCTCAGCTAATGAAAAAGAAAAGAAATCATAACAAACAGTCTCTCAGCCCACAGTGCAATCAAATTAGAACTCAGGATTTAAAAACTCACTCAAAACCGCACAACTACATGGAAACCGAACAACATGCTCCTTAATGACTACTGGTTAAATAATGAAATGAAGGCAGAAACAAAGATGTTCTTTGAAACCAATGAGAATGAAGACACAATGTACCAGAATCTCTAGAACACAGCGAAAGCAGTGTTTAAAGGAAAATTTATAGCACTAAATGCTCACAAGATAAAGCATTAAAGACCTAAAATCAACATCCTAACATCACAATTAAAAGAACCAGAGGAGCAAGAGCAAACAAATTCAAAAGCTAGCAGAAGACAAGAAATAAATAATATAAAGCATAACTGAAGGATATAGAGACATGAAAGAATTTTCAAAAAAAATCAATAAATCCAGGAGCTTTAAAAAAAAAAAGATCAACAATAAATACATAGTGAATCAGACAAATAAAGAAGAAAAGAGAGAAGACTCAAATAGATACAATAAAAATGGTAAAGGGGATATCACCACTGATCCCACAGAAATACAAACTACCATCAGAGAATACTACAAACACCTCTGTGCAAATAATCTGAAAAATCTAGCAGGAATGGATAAATTCCTTGATGCATACACCCTCCCAAGACTAAATCAGGAAGAAGTTGAATCCCTGAAGGGACCAATAACAAGTTCTGAAATTGAGTCAGTAATTAATAGCCTACCAACCAAAAAAAGCCCAGGACCAGATAGAGTCACAGCTTAATTCTACCAGAGGTACAAAGAGGAGCTGGTACCATTCCTTTGAAAGTATCCCAAACAATAGAAAAAGAGGGACTCCTCCCTAACTCATTTTATGAGGCCAGCATCGTCCTGATATCAAAACCTGGCAGAGACACAACAACAAAAAAAATTTCAGGCCAACATCCCTGATGAGCATCGATGCAAAAATCCTCAATGAAATACTGGCAAACCAAATCAAGCAGCATACCAAGATTATCCAGGCTGTGTGTGGTGGTGCACACTTATAATCCTAGCACTTTGGGAGGCCAAGGCAGGTAGATCACGAGGTCAAGAGATGGAGACTGTCTTGGCCAACATGGTGAAATCTGTCTCTACTAAAAATACAAAAATGAGCTGGATGTAGTGATGTGCACCTGTAGTTCCAGCTACTTGGGAGGCTGAGGTGGGAGAATCACTTGAACCCTGGAGGTGGAGGTTGCAGTAAGCCAAGACTACACCACTGCACTCCAGCCTGGTGACAGAGTGGGACTGTATCTCAAAAAAATACATAAATAAAAGGCTTATCCACCACCATTAAGTTGGCTTGGTCCCTGGGATGCAAGGCTGCTTCAACATAGACAAATCAATAAATGTAATTCATCACATAAACAGAACCAGACAAAAACCACAGTTATCTCAATAGATACAGAAAAGACCTTCGATAAAATTCAACATGCATTTATGCTAAAAACTCTCAAGAAACTAGATATTGATAAAACGTATCTCCGAATAATAAGTGCTATTTATGACAAACCCCCAGCCAATATCATACTGACTGGGCAAAAGCTGGAAGCATTCCCTTTGAAAACTGGCACAAGACAAGGATGGCTTCTCTTACCACTCCAGTTCTGTATCTTTTAAGTGAAGCATTTGGGCCATTTACATTCAGTGTTATTATTGAGATGTGAGGTACCATTGCATTTATCATGCTATTTGTTGCCTGTGTACCTTTTTTTCTTTTTTAAAAATTTTAACTTGTATTTTTGTTTGATAGGTCCTGTGTGATTTATGCTTTAAAGAGGTTCTGTTTTGATGTGTTTCCAGGATTTCTTTCAAGATTTAGAGCTCCTTTTAGCAGTTATTGTAGTGATGGCTTGATAGTGGCAAATTCTCTCAGCATTTGCTTGTCTGAAAAAGGTCATATGTCTCCTTCTTATATGATGCTTAGCTTTACTGATTACAAAATTATTGGCTGATAATTTTTTTTTGTTTGTGGAGGCTAAAGTTAGGGTCCCAATCCCCTGATCTTATAGGGTTTCTGCTGAGAAATCCCTTGTTGATGTGATAGATTTTTCTTTATAGATTACCTGATGCTTTTGTCTCACAACTCTTAAGATTCTTTTCTTCATCTTAACTTTAGATAAACTGACGACAATGTGACTAGGTGATGATCTTTTTATGATGAACTTCCCAGGTGTTCTTTGTGCTTTTTGTATTTGGATGTCTAGGTCTCTAGTAAGGCTAGGGAATCTTTCCTCAAGTATTCCCACAAATATGTTTTCCAACTCCAAGATTTATCTTTTTCCTCAGGAACACCAATTATTGTTAGGTTCATTAGATTAACATAATCTCAGGCTTCTTGCAGGCTTTGTTCATATTTTCTTATTCCTTTTACTTTGTCTTTATTGAAGTGGGTTAATTCAAAACCTTGTCTTTGAGCTCTGAATTTCTTTCTATTTGTTCAAATCTATGACTAAGACTTCCAAGAGCATTTTGCATTTCTATACATGTGTCCAATAATCACCTGAAGTTGGGATTGTTTTTTCTTTATGCTATCTATTTCCTTGAATATTTTCCGCTTCACTTCTTGTATCATTTTTTTGATTTCCTTGCATTGAGCATTGCCTTTCTTTGTTGCCTCCTTGATTAGCTTAATAGCCTTTCTTTGGTGCCTACTTGATTAGCTTAATAGCTAACCTCCTGAATTCTTTTTCAGGTAAATCAGGACTTTTTCTTGGTTTGGATCCATTGCTGGTGAACCAGGGTAATTTTTGAGAGGTGTTAAAGTGCCTTGTTTTGTCATATTACGTTATTTTTCTGGTTTCTTCTCATTTGGGTAGGCTCTGTCAGAGGGAATGCCTAGAGCTGAAGGCTATTGTTCAGACTATTTTGTCCCATGATGTGTTCCCTTGCAATAGTACTCTATCCCTTTTCCTATGGATGTGATTTCCTGTGAGCTGGACTGCAGTGATTGTTGTCTCTCTTCTGGATCTAGCCATCTAGCAAGTCTACCCAGCTCTGTGCTGGTACTGGGGGTTAGTTGCCTGCACAGAGGCCTGTGAACTATCTATGGGTCTGTCAGCCATGGATACTAGCACCTGTGGAGGCGGCAGGGTGGGTGTAATGAACTCTGTGAGTGTTCTTAGCTTTGGTGGTTTAATGATCTATTTTTGTGCTCGTTGGCTAGGAGATAGTGCTTTCCAGGGAACATCAGCTGTTCTAGAATGGAGAGGAACTGGCTGTAGGTGGGGCCCTAGAACTCCCAAGATTATATGCCCTTTGCTTTCAGGTAGCACGGTGAATAGGGAAGGCCCATCAGGTGAGGCAGGGCTAGGCTTCTCTGAGCTCAGGCTCTCCTTTGGTGGATCTTGCTGCATCTTCTATGGGGGAGGACAGTAAGGTTCCCAGGTAAATGGAGTTGTGTACCTTGGAGGATTATGGCTGCCTGTCCTAAGTCATGCAAGACGTCAGGAAGTGGGGGAAAGCCATCAGTCACAGGCCTCACCCAGCTCCCAGGCAACTTAAGGGCTGGTCTCACTCCCACCCATGCCCCCTCAACAGCTCCCAGTCTGTTTCCAGGTGTTCGGTGAGCCTGAATACCCGTCTCCCAGATGCAAAAGAAAAGGGCTTCGTTCTTCCCCCACCTGTGGAGTCTGCACACCGGATTCACGGCACTCCCCTGAGTGCTTGCCAGTAGTCTCACCTGGTTCAAATTGTTACAAGGTTGAGCTAGAAAGTTCCTTCTCCCTGTAGTGTTCCCCGCCCCTCCTCCCATCCTCTGGCCGCCGTCTCATGGATCCCAGTGGTGCCAGGCAGGAATGGTCTGCTTGGTGACCCAGTGAGCTCTCAGGGCCTTTCCTGCTGCTTCTACCCTGTATTTTGCTCGGCTCTCTAAATTGTCTCAGCTCCAGGTAAGGTCGGAAACTTCTCCCGCAAAGAGACCTACTGTTTTTCCAGTGGGGATGTATGTTTGGGAGAGGAGGTTCATCCTTTCCCACTTCCGCAGTTGGGGCACTCACATTATTTGGTGTGTCTCCCAGGTCCTACAGGAGCAGTCCGCTTCCTTCATAGTGTCTGTGGGTCCTCTTGGTAATCCTGGTTTGTTTTTGCAGTCGATTTGGAGCTAAAATTCACAATGCTAGCCTCCACATTCTGCTCTGTCCATCCGAGTAAGAGCTACAAAATAGTCCTGCCTCCCATCCGCCATGATAATCCAAAATTTATATTTGATTGATATGAATAATAAGACTTGAAGATACTCGCCTTAGGAGCAAGGAGAATTTCATTTTGTTATGCTGGAAACAGATTCCAGAAGTAATGCAGAAATGTCAATTTCAGCTTCCTCATCTTCACCACAGCTCCAAAGTTATTCTGGTCAGGGCAATTATATGAGCAACCCCACCTTTTACCACCACTTAGCATTAACCACTCCCTATTCAGGTTTCAGCTCAAGCTGGTTTTATTTTGACAGAGGAATGGTGACTTGGTGATTTCTCCTCATTCCTATAAATTTAACAATGTATTAAAAAGTGTTTTATCTAGAAATGTTTGTTTTTTCAGTGGAGTGCTTGTTGGATATCTATCAGCTACACTGTAGAATTTCCTTGTTATTTTTTTGGAAACTTTGAAGTGGTTCATACGAGAGAGATGGTTCTGAGATCCTAGGAAAGCTACCACATTTTCTTTGATGACACCCAGGGAGAATTTTATTTCTTTAGGCTTAAAAAAAAGCACATGATGGTTGAATTTGAGAGATTCATTTAGATTTTGAACGCTTTTGTTTGTAACAGGATTTAATCTTTGTATTTTAATATTTTCCTTGAAATATTAAAATTAGAGAAGCTATATTTCAGGTTTGGGAATCTCCTGCTGGCATATTATTATCGGACTATCCTAATTTGACTTTTGCTCTTATTTTCGGAATCTTAAATAGTTTATGTTGGACAACACGAGTGGATATAATTTGAAATGGGAAACAAGTGAGAGTGTAATGGGATTGCTGGGTCAAATGGTATTTCTGGTTCTAGATCTTTGAGGAATCACCACACTGTCTTTCACAATGCAGACCAAACTTAACAGAGAGTACTTTAACTATTGAAATGTGCGTTTGTTTTAGTTGACTGAATTATTTTAAATACAGTTCATATTTATGTGATATAAATCTAGATTTCTTGCATTTTCTTTATGAATTTATTCTTTATGTCACATTTAATCGTGTGCCTCACAAACTAGGTAATTGGCAGAGAAAAAATATTAAAAAATTTCTAGAAATTAGTCTCCAAGGGCTTGAAATGCTTTTAATATTAATTTAGTATTGGAACTCTACATCTATAAACATTTCATCATGTTCAACTTCTGCTTTCGAGCCTGTGGCAAATAGGAAAGTCTGAAAGACTTCTCACTACAAAAACCTAAACTAAACTTAACACAAATGCTTTTAAACTCTCAACATCACACTCATGAAAAACCAAACCATTAAAAACTAGCATAGGGTATTTTGAAAGCTGGAGCACCCTGAAGATATTTGCTGATTCCAGAAACTAGAAACTTGAGGTTTGATGGACATTGGGTACATTGAAAGCAGGAGAAGAGACAACACCTTGAACCTAGGAAGGAAAGGAGGTCAAACTAAAACTCCTGCATAAACCCAGAACCCCTGAGTAGTTTCACTCTGAAAGAGACAGATTATCCTAGAAGAAACCTATCATCAACAAAAGGACATCAGGATGACCATTAATATAAGCCTGAGCTAAGGTGGAGGAAAAATAAAGTTACCGCAATGCTGTCTTAAAATGATTAGGGTGTACATTTTTAACACGTTAAACTTAAAGTAGTCCTTGATGCATAGTGCCTAGCAGAAGAAAAATATATATTCTCTCTGAAGAAAGTGGCTTCAGGCGGAACTTACAGAATTCTCAACAGATTACGATAACCAAATATGAGTTTGCCAGCCAATATTTTAAATCACAGAATAATTGTGTTGCCTTGTGCTGGAACCAGAGGAAATAATAAATAGCAAATTATATTCTCAAATTTTTAAATTATAAAACACATTACATAAGTTTAAAATGCTTAGAGAATAACACTTTTAAAATAATGAAACAGATATGCCATGTTTTAAGATTCATTCACCTATAGCTTTATCAGGAACAAGTTTTTTTTTTTGGTTCATTTTTTTCTTAAATAAAAATGCTTACTAGTTTGCATTAAACTTTAATTACTAAATGTGAGTATTTTACCACGTTCCTTCTTTAACAAATATAGAGTCTCTACGTCAGGCCTCATGTAAGGAGCTGGCAAAATAACAAAGGCCAGAAAGTTTTAGTTCTGGTTCTCACAGAGCTTACCATCTATTTACAGAAGTTCATATGATAGAATAGAATTAAAGCTTCTAGTATTCTGTCTTAGCAGGATCTGAAGACTATCTAAGATTATTTTTAAAAAATCAAAGAAAGAGTAGTATGAATAATTAAACTTGGACTATCAGCTCTGCTCTATACATTTTGAAGGAGAAGTAAAAAATTTATAATTCCAGAACAGTATGGCCAATAAAATTCATCTTTGGTGCCAGTTTGGGTTAAGTAGTTGCTGCCTAATGTATAGCATCAAGGAATATTATGGGGGCTGCTTCAAGAAAAAATGTCATGATAATTTCATGTCTCAGGCAAAGGAGTACAGAGTGTAATCACACATGTGGTTTATTTGATGAAGCTGTAGGAAGATAGTATAAAATAGCAAAAAAAAAAAATCAATTTGTTATATACCCAGTTACATATTTTGCTATCAACATGCAATTTTTTTTTTTTTTGGAGGCTGAGTCTTTCTCTGTCACTCAGGCTGGAGTGCAATGCACGATCTCGGCTCACTGCAACCTCCACCTCCCAGGTTTAAGCCATTCTTGTGTCTCAGTCTTAGTAGTTAAGATTACAGGCATCTACCACCACACCCAGCTAAGTTTTGTATTTTTAGTAGAGACGGGGTTTTACCATGTTGGCCAGCTGGTCTGGAACTCCTGAGAGCAGGTGATCCACCCACTTCAGCCCCACAAAGTGCTGGAATTACAGGCGTGAGCCACTACACCTGGCCCTACATCCTATTTTATGTATACATATGTTTCTGTAGCAATTCAATGTTTACAGGACTTATTTCATAAATGAGTAAACAGCTGTAGGATAGAGAATGGTCAAGTTATTCCTACTTTGAGTCTTTGCAAACTACTTATGGACAGTTGCAAAGATTAAGATAATGTGTGAGTAATTTTATATATATTTTCTTTTTGAAAATTGTATCTTACAAAGGGCTTCTCAAGAAAGTAGTCTTCTAAGATTCTTTCTGCTTCTGACCAGCAAAATACTCATATCAAGGGAAGTCCCCTAGGAGCAGGAGAGAAAAATGGCATATTTTTAATGTGAAGTATTATTTGTTTTTAATATCTTTTTTCCTCGGGGAGGGGACATTAAGATGGCCATAAGGATGGGGATAGAAAATTTTCCAATGGCAACAATCAGTAAATGCTATTGATGTTAAAAGAATTAGGTGTTCACAAGCATACTGGCTACTAAAATGTATTTTTCAGGGTTACATTACCTTGATTAATTTGGTGAGGTCCAGAGTCTGGCCCTTAAACTAGCAAGTCCAGAAATTTTGTGTTTTTAATTTCTTTGAGTGGTTGCTAAACTAATAAAAAGGAGGATAAAGTTAATAATGTCATTCACCTGCTTAAATTCTTTCCATGGTGCCTATTACTGACTTTTACCAAAGACGAAAATAACTAACATACCTTTCCCTCCACTGCATCCAAACTGAACTACTGTTGTTTAAACAGCTTTATTGAAACAACACATACCGTTTTATTCAGCCATTAAAAATGCAATTCATTGGCATTTAGTATATTCGCAAAGTTGTCATTCCTCTTCACAATTAATTTTGGAATATTTTTATTACCCCAGAGGAAATCCAGAGCTCCTTAGCTATCACCTCCTCCAGCCTCCCCAACTCCCCTAGCCCTGGTAATCACTATTGCATTTTCTGTTTCTATATATTTGCCTGTTCTAGACATTGCACATTAACATGATCATGAAATAATATGGTCCTTTGGGACTGGTTTCTTTAAGAATAATATTTGTTATTATTTAGGATTTTTATTATAGCCATTCTAGGGAATGTGAAATCGTGTTTCACTGTGCTTTTGACTTGCATTTCCCTGATGATTAATGATGTGGAACAGCTTTCCATGTGCTTTTTGGCTATTTGTATGTCTTTAGAGAACTGTGTATTCAGATTATCTGTTCATGTATAAATTTGCTTGTCTTTTATTATAGAGTTGTAATAGTTATTTATATATTTTGGCAACCAGTCCTTTATCAGGCATGTAATTTGCTCATATTTTGTCTCATTCTGTGGGTTGTCTTTTATTTTCCTAATGATTCTATTCAAAGTTTAAATGTTTTAACTTTATGGTATATTAATCAGGTCTGGTTCCCATAACAAAATACTATAGACTGGATGGCTTAATCAACAAGGATATATTTCCTCACAGTTCTGGAGGCTGGAAACCTGAGGTCAGGGTTTCAGCATGGACAGGTTCTGCTGAGACCTCGTTCTAGCTTGCACATGGCTGCCTTCTGACTGTGCCCTCACAAGCACATAGCAGAGAGAGTGCTTGGTGTCCCTTCCTCTTCTAAAAAAAAGAAGTAATCCCAGTTGGAGAGCCCTACCCTCATGACATCATCTAAACCTAATGATTTCCCAAAGTTCCCATCTCCACATACCACCATGTTGGGGATTAAGACTTCAACATATGAATTTGGGGACATAATTCAGTCATAGCAGATGGAGTCTGGTCTATTTTATCTTCTGTTGCATGAGCTTTTGGTGTCACATTTAAGAAACCATTCCCTAACCCAAGATTGCAAGGATTTACCTCTATGTTTTTCTCTAAGATTTTTATAGGTTTAGTATGCTTAGGCTTTTTTTGGATTTTAGAAAGTTGTTCATGATGTTCCCTTAATCTGGAAGAATTTTCATTTAACATGTATTTTACCTGGCTTTTACTCATTTTTCACATTTCATCTTAGATGCTCCCTTCACACACATACGTTCCTACAGGGATGCATGCTGGATGCCCTGGATATAACCCCATCTCAACATTTATCACATTCCACTGTAATTATTGTTCAGTTACTTCTATTTACTATGTCTTTTTTACCATTGTACACATTATAATGTGTGAAAATTTTCACAGGATCTCCTACATATTATGCATCCAGTAATATTTTGTGGAGTAAATAGAGGAATGATTAAAGTGTCAATTTTTAAAATTTTCAGAGAGAAATGCAGTTGTCAAGTGAGTCAGTGTCCAACCTAGACTGACAAAGGCAAGTTCCTTCTCTACAGTAATTGACACAGAAAATTTGAGTCATGTAAAAATATCCCTTAGTATCTATGGAATTAGAATGTGTTACATTATTTGAACATTTGATGACACCATGTCATGTAAGTGTGTCCTAACAATTCCAGAACACACATACACCCCTATTCCCAGACAACTACAATCCTTAGGCTGGGATGTACTTTCACAGAGACAGTGCTTAGAAGAGCCTTTCCAGCTTTCTCTTCCATGGTTTGCTTTTTCTCTGTTATTTCACGATTTCACCCCAGCCCACCACTGATGAACTGCTTTAGCTCTATATTGATATAGCATATTAGAACACAAAGTGTTATTTTCTCAGCTACAGTGTGCAATTTTAAATGATACAAACAGCAAAATTCTCCAAGGCAGAAAAATATGTTTCAATAAATTTTACAACTTCTATAGCATCCACTACAGCATTTCAGCTCAGTGAACAGCAAACAATATTGTAGCCCAAATATTTTTGGTTATGTAATTATAACTGATTGCTAGAGAGACATGATTTTGTTTTGTTTTGTTTAGAGTTAGAGCTTTGTGTAGCTATGTTGGGAGATTTAAATATTCAGCTTGAATGCTATTTTGTGTGTCTGGGAGTGTTTGCCACAGCAGGTGTTATCTAACCAGATGCTAAAGCCTTTTAAATTAATATGCAGCATCTTGTCAAACATACCTCCTGCTTTACACTGTCAGAGCTGTTGAAAATTGGCTTTTCCTGCCAAAAGAGTATTTGGTTGGCAATGACTCAGCCCTGACATGCTTTAACTACAATGCTTACTGGGCCAGGTGATTGTACTAACATACTTAGAATGTTGAGTTTTAATAAATGTACAAATTCATGAAGCATCAAATAAGCAAAAAATCTTTTGAGCATTTGTAGGGATTAAAGATTCTTCCTTCTCCTCCATAAAGATGAGTCAAAATTGAGGACAAGCACATTAACTGGCTGAAGAACTAGGTTGGTTCCTCTGTTAGATTTGCTTCCTAATGACCTCCCTCTCTCTTCTTTCATATACTTGATACAATAAGACCAGAACAGGATTTTGTTTTATTTTTTTCTATTTGGAGAAAAATGAAGGGGATGTGGAGCAGGTCAAAGGGAAAAGAAACTTGGAGTGAGTAACTTCAGTCGTGGTTCCAAGCCACTGGGTTTGTCTCTCTCATTCTAGTAATATGAAGTGGGACAGGATTTGGGACTAAGGCAGTTACTCAAACCTAGAGCCAGAGCCAAGGGATGAGGTGGGAGCTTCATTCAGCAGGCTACATCCCACTCATCTGGGTCAGGGAAACTTTGAAAGACTTCAGGCTGTAACCCTGGATTCTCGTCAGACGTGTAGGCCGCTGGGCTCCCCTCAAATGGCATCTCAGAGCAAGCAGTACAAGGGTTCATTAAAAACTTCTCAAATATGTTTTTAAACTATCATTGCATTTCAGACACCAGAAAACATCTTGAGAGGTGCATGAGCCCTGGGTTAGTGATAATAGTTGCAATCAGAGAGAAGAGGAGAGGATAATGGAAGATAAAGTCTGAGACATGTTTAAGGAAACTTTTAAGGGCAGTTTTATGATATCTAGAGAATTTCCTCATAGATTCTACCCTTATAGACTTAACATTATAGAATGTCACTTGATGTGTCTTAGGTAGTAGTAATGTAAATTTTTGATCAGCAAGAATTACTAAAGGTACACAGGAACAGAAGGGTACAATAAGACATTTTCTCTCAAAAATATGCCGAGTATTTTTACTGTATCACACTAATGTCAATCACTTATGCCATACTAGCTCACTAATGATATAGTAGAACTCTCTCACTTTTATTGTTATGCTTGAGGATAATCCTCTTGTCCCTGATATATAATTAGTTTCAGTATCAGGGCTTTCCAAATAAAAAGGTCAATGAGTAATAATGAGCCTTGGGTAGGTGTCTCTTGAGTTACCTTTTAGTTACCATTCAAGAAAAAAACTGCATGTTTTTTGCAAGTCCTAAAGCATTTAATGAAATATATTATTATAATAAGGAAAATTGGGTCCTATAAGAAATCAAAATTATATGTAGAATAACCACATATGGTTTAAAGAAAGCTGAGCATATACATCATTTGTTGGACATCTACTATAACCAGGACCTGTGCTAATTATGTTTATACTGATGATCTCATTTTACCCACATGAATTCTATATAAGAAAGGATAATGCTACCTCCATGACCCAGAGAGATAACTGACACTTTAAAAGTTCACTGTTGTTGGCCAAGATATGAACCTAACTCCAATTCCTTCTGGAATCTGTACTGTATGGATTATGCCACACCCAACTACCATGAAAAGGCAGAGTTTAAAGCCAGTTTACCCATAAGTCACCGGGAGTACACGGGCAGAGCCTGGGGTTCACAATATTTTCGGGTGCAGGTAAATGTTTTAATCTCTTAAAATTTTACATATATATGTATATATTTTACAAATATGTATATAATATTTTTAATAGATGAATGGGCCCATGAAGGCAAATGTGCCTAGAGCCCGCAGAAGCAATACAATGCCAGCAGAACAGCCAATGTGGGGATACTGACAACCTCTACTTTGCCTCCAAATATGCTCCCAACCCATTTGTAGCGACACTGCTGTTCTCCAGGAGTTAAAAAACAAGCTGAATCATCGCTAGCAGGCTATTGTTAAAGACAGCCTAGTACCTGGGGCGGCTCTATACAAATATTGAGAAGTTGGTGTCCACAAAGCAGAGTAGGAATAAGATATAAGATAGGTACATTTCAGTAGGAACATGGTGAGTGATTTATGGCTTCATGTTCAGATATCCTGAGACTGCTTGACAATTTTGATTTCTACAACTGTCCACTTTTTGAAAGATTCTAGGTCCCTTTGACCAAGTACCCAAGTACACATCTACCAAGGGAGTGACCTTTGTAACATGTTGGATTTCAAATAGGCTTGCATCCCCTAGGTCACCATAATACATTAACATAGTCTTCTATTATGCAGTTTTAGGAAGAAGACCAAAAGGTCTCTAATTGGAATATAGATACATAACAAATCAAGGGGGCATGAAATATAATGCACATGGAATTTAAACCTCGTTTTTTTTTTTTTCTTTTAACCTAAGCGGTCTTCTTACCCAGTGATTTTTGTGAAAGTTCTGAGTCCAGTTGTGCCTGTCACATTGCATTAGTTATGCAGGCGATTCCTCCTTCAAGCTATCTGGCCCAGGGCTGACCATGAGACGTGGGCTGTTTTATACAGTAATTTTGGATGACAGCATTCCCTGGGCTCATGTGAGACCAGAAGGCAATTATAAAAACGGAGGTCATTAGCACTGTGTTTGATTACATAATAAAATAAAGATATTGCATATATATAGTGATATAATGATGATTAATTTCTATATACCTTTCTTCCCAAACTAAATGATTTCCAAAATGAATTTCTAAAGACTCTTCTGCATTTTTACCAGCTAATATACTAAGATATGTGTAGATATAAAATTTGAGAAATATATTTTTGTTGTTGCTTTGTTTTTAATCTCTCAAACGTAATACTTCCATTATTAATTGGTTCTAGAAAGTATATCCTGTGGTTTGGGGAAGAATTTACATATCTTTTTACATGTAAATTTATGTGAAATTATATGCAAATATAGATTTAAAATCCAACGCTTTCCACTGAGTATTACAAATAGAATTGCTAGAAGAATTATTAAAGTTTAAAGGAGGAAACACCAAAATACAGTAAATGAGGGGCATAGCCTAAGGAAGTCATTTTAAAATAAGCATTTTGAGGCAGTTAATTTTTCTATTTGAAATGCTAGATGGTCAAATCAGCATGCTTCCATGCCATATGCTTTCCTGAGAGCTATTTTTGATTTGCACAAATGGTTGAAGAATAAACTTAAAAGATGCTTTTTTGTGGTTGGTGAGGGTGTTGGCAGTTTTTAGTGAAGCTGAATTCCGACTCGCCATTTCTTTTTCCTCTTCTCTGTCAAACTGGTCTGCACTCACAATTCTTCAAGGCAGGACTTATTCAGATAGATGGCTGCAGAAATAAGGCCATTGTCAGTTCATTAATTAAGTGGCTCACAAGATTAGAAAATCCAGGTTTAAATGAAAGGTAAAAAGTATTAAAATTATAATCAAGATGAATGGATTGTCTCAGATCTCTCTGGAGACTGTCTGGTGTCATTGACTTAAAATTGAAAGACTGAATTTTCCTCTTATTATGCAGCTTCTCCTGACCTGCTTTCCTGAGGAGAGAACTCACCTATTAAATCAATGTCTTTCAAGCATTTAGTAAATGAGAAAATACGTCATTTATTTTCTTAATTAAACCTCCTCAAATAAGCATACCATCTGAAATGAGTCAGGGAAGTTAGAAGGTTTTTTGTTCAAGCTCTATTATGTTTATTATTAAATATCAGAAAATGAGTTTAAAGATGAACCTGTATAAAAATAGAATTCTCTTTGTCTGTCTGAGAGTAGGTAGCCTGAGAGGCTATAGTGATTTACCAGGTGGAAAAGGCATAATTTGAAAAGAAGAGGAAGGTTAACCAGAAGAAGTTATACACTCTTTCATTTCCTGTCCAGGTTACTCTTACAGAATGTAAATAGGCACAAGAACTGAGTGAAATTATGCTTTGCCCCTGTATTTCTCACTTTGCAAATAACATATGCAGAGACCAAAACAAGAGAAGCTTATTTACATTAAACTAAGAACAACATATTGACCTAAGACCTGTCATTTATTAGCACCATAGACACTTGAATTACTCAAGCTCATCCTTAGCTTAGAAGTCAGCACAAAAGAGTGAAATCACTCATAAGATACAAGACAGCTTATCTTTGCTCTGGGATAGGACAGGCTTCACGGATGTTGGCACCAGCATTGCCATATAATAGAATGGGTCTTTATAGAAATACTTAATCAATTCTACTTTTCTCATCTGTGTTCTGGGAATAATAACACTGCTATAATGAATAAACCACATAACAGATGTAAAGTTCCTAACAATATACCTAGCATATAATTAGTACTTAAGAAATGATATTTAAGAAAAGAGTCAGGCTCAGTGGCTTACAACTGTAATCTCAGTGTTTTGGAAAGCTGAGGTGGAGGTGGGAGAACTGCTTGAGGCCAGGAGTTTGAGATAAACTGGGCAACATAGTGAGCCCCCTGTATTTTCTTTGAAGACAAGTGAGACCGTGTTTGTTTGTTTGTTTTTAAATGATTAGATGAAGTAAGAAAATAAGTAAAAAGGTAACAGTGGGGGATATTAGCTGAAATAGAGGAACTTCAGATTTTATGTAATTTAAGAGACATAACAAATTTAGGAGTGCCCAGAAGTTAGATAACTTGGATTAGTATATAAGAAATGATACTTTCAAAATACTAAGATACTGACAGAAAAAAAGTTATTTTATTTTCCTCTTTTTTAAAAAAAGAAACTAATGCTTTATACCATGAGCTGAATTAACATTGAGAGGGATAGAAATGGCTAGAAAAGATTCATTTCAGAGAAAAAGTAGTTTGAATGATTAATTCCCTGAATGCATATAAACATATAAAGAGCAGGGACCTTAACTTGATTCTTTGCTTGTCACCTTTCCAGCACTAAGAACAGGGTCCACTACACAGCAGGTGCTCATATAAATGTGTTTGTGATGTGCCTGAGAACACACTAAGAAGGAGAAGAGCACCCCTCCCTTTGCTCTGAGCGTACTGTGATGGCACTATGTGGTCTAGATCTTGACTGTTCTTTAAAATTCCAAGGGACAAAATATAAATGGAGAAAGTCATTTTACTCTTTGGAAAGAGAAAGTATTTGGCAGGCACTGGTTGGAGAACAAAATAGTCTGAAAAGTTGTCGAGTATGCTTAGTAGCTGGTGACTGATCTAATTCTCTTATCTCACTGATTCAAACACACTTAGCTCTTTCTACAGATTTCTTTTAATTCAGACATGTTGAAGTATGAATGAAGGTTCATTCTAACATTTACATCTCACTGCTTTAAGCTTCTGATAATACTCTGTGTTATACATTGTATTCTGTTTCGTACCTTTTTCACTCAAAATTATATTTTTGAAATCTGTCCATGTTGCAGTACAAAGATCTAACCTATTTATTCTTCCTTTTGCATAATATTCCATCATGCACATTTACTATATTTAATTCATACATTTTTCTATATATGGAAATCTAGGTTGTTCCCAGTGAATTTTTTTTCTGGGAATCATGTGGAAATACTGTTCTAAAAACATAATTTGAGAAATGCCAGACTAGAAAAATAATATATTGGTTAAATACACATTTTCACTTTAAGAATGAATAAGACCAATGTGATAAGACCATTTTCACTTTAAGAATGAATAAGACCAGTGAACAAATAATAAATCTGAATGCATGAATTATTCAGAGCAATGGGCCAAATCACTAAGGAATAGAAAATATTTTCATTATTTCTTCTGCCACATTCATTTTTTCTCAGGTGCACATGCTCTCATTCATTCTACCATCTTTGCATTCAGCACAGATATTTATATCACAAAATTATGCTTTGATGATAATGAGCTTCAGCACTAGAGCTAGCCTATTCCTAGGTTGGAGGTATACTGCAGATCTCTTTGCAGAAACTTCCAGGATCAGAGAAGATTTTCTGAATAGTTTTTAAATTTGGCAGCTCCCAAGTAGTCACTATATTACCTTATTTGTGTGTATGTATATATATGTGCTATAAAGTGTGACAGACAATAATGTCATTGCTATGTCAAATAGTATATTTCAATATAGACAAAACAACAGCTACAAATTAAAAGGAGAATATTATATCTTTTATATGTTAAGAAAATTATGATCTCAGAAACTCCAATAATAACTTTTAAAATTATTTTGGTATCAAAGTCCAAAGTTTGAGGAAAGCAAGCCATTTATTTATTATCACAACATGGATTTATTGTTTATGCAATTTTCCAGGAACTATGCTAAGACCTAAGGATATAAAAAATACACTAACTTAGGAGGCCAAGGCGGGCGGATCACGAGGTCAAGAGATTGAGACCATCCTGGCCAGCATGGTGAAACCCCATCTCTACTAAAAAATACAAAAATTACCTGGGCATGGTGGTGTGCACCTGTAGTCTCAGCTACTTGGGAGGCTGAGGCAGGAGCATTGCTTGAACCCGGGAGGAGGAGGTTGCAGTGAACAGAGCTCGCGCCACTGCACTCCAGCCTGGTGCCTGGTGACAGAACAAGACTCTGTCCCAAAAAAACAGAAAAACAAACAAAAAAAACCCACTAACAACCTTGCCTTAAAGGATTGTACTGTTTACGTGCAGGAGACAAACACATAATCCAGTTATTATAAAAAATATAATTAGGTATTTTAAAGCATTAAGAAGGCTAACTAGTGCTTTAAAAATGAATTAGGCAGCAGGATGATGAAGAGTATTCAAGGCATAGTAGATAGTATGTAAAAGAAACAGGAAAAAAGCTGAAAATGTGAAAAGGTAGAAATGGAAATAGGAAAGATAAATTTTTGACAGTAGGTAAAGAAGACAGACCATCTAAGAAGGAGGATTTTGAGGGAATTCAACATCTAAAGGGCATAGACTAGAATTACTATGTGTGTGGCACTTTAGTGATGGGTTTTTACTGCCTGTTAATGACAGAGATCCCTGATGGGCCTCAAATGTGAATTCTGAAAGTTCTATGAGGGCAACTGCAACAACTGTGCTATGTTATAGCATATGTTATAGTATGTCTTCAGCATCTAGCATAGGATGTGATATGTGATAGGTGTTCAATAAATGTTGTGTTAATGGCTGGATAGTTAGAAGGATGATAATCTCAGTATGCCTGAGATGTTTGATAAGAGAGTTTCCATTTTCAGCCAGAAGGAGGCAGTGTTGCAGAAATCTAAAAGTTTTAAACTCAGACACAGTGGGTCATATTTAGCTGTGAGTTGGAACAAGTTATTCATCACTGCTAAGCTTCGGTGTCCTTATCTGAAAAATAAGGAGTAGACTGTATAATTCAAGTAAAATGGTTAGCTTGGGGCATGGCAAAATAAAGTGCCAATTACTCAAAATGGCATTAATAGTTGCTATTGTTCTATAAGTACCAAAGCTAATTAGTTATCAAAGAGCCATGTTTGGAGTGATGTGAATTTTGAAAGTTAAAGTTGGTTTAAATTTGATATGTTTGAGGGTAAAAAGCTCTGAAAGTTTAGTGATCTTGGGAAAGATAATTTTTCCAAAAATTGAAGCACAAATCAAAGGGGAAAGGCCTGTGGTCAGGGGAAACAAACAACCTATTATAATCACCCAGCATGCGTTAGATTGTCTGGGTTCAAATCCCAGCTCCATCATTGACTAGGTGTGTGACTTTGAACAAATTGCTTAATTTCTCTAGGCCTCAGTGAGATTTTAGTACTTTCTTACAGTGTATTATTAGGATTGTTGAGCTAATTAATATAAATTGCTTGGCAGAGGACATGGCATACATACCGTAAGGTCACAATCAATGTTAACCATATTTGCTGTTACTGATATCTTTGTAAGACGATATGAGGCTCAGTTCATGTTTACAGTAAGGAGAGTAGGTATAGAAAAGATAACTGTCAAAGTATAAAAAATGTTTAATGATTACCTCCATGTGAGGTTTCGGCCTCTATGCAGTCTCAAATACATAGAACATACTCGTCTAACACTTTTTGCTCTGTGTGGAAGGAATACTATGCTTTGAACCTTCTAGTTCCCCACACTCTGATTGGACTAATTAAGGGGGATCATGCAACATAATTGTAGTTGTGTTAATTCTTTTTCACGTTGCTGATAAAGATATACCCAAGACTGCATAATTTATAAAGAAAAAGAGGTTTAATAGACTCACAGTTCCACATTTCTGGAGAGGACTCACAATCATGATGGAAGGTAAAAGGCATTTCTTACATGGTGGTGGCAAGAGAGAATGAGGACCAAGTGAAAGGGGTTTCCCTTTTATAAAACCATCGGATCTTGTGAGAACCCACTCACTATCAGGGAAGCGGAAGGAGGAAAAAGCACCCCCATTATTCAATTACCTCCACCTGTTCCTGCCCTTGACACATGGGGATTATTACAATTCAATGTGAAATTTGGGTGGGGACAGAGAGCCAAGCCTTATCAATAGTAATATTATTTAATGTTTCAGGTAAGGAAAAAGGGCACCTCTAAATGTACTCCAAATCTGAATAATATAAACCCAACTCACAACTAGGTTCAGAATGAAATAATAGAAAAGCACTATACTTGCAGTGTGGAGAATTATGTTCAGAGCTGACTCACTCCCTGTGGCTTGTGAGTTTTGTGAACTTAGGCTTACAGCTTATCATTAGTCAGTTTCCTTAGCTATAAGATGGGAGCGAGACTCCCTCCTCAGGTATTTAGAGAACAAGATGGTATAATGAATGTGAAAGTAGCACCTGATATTTGCTAGGATCTTATAAATGTAAGACTAATCTTAATCTTAATACATGGGGTCACTAGCCTACTCAGAATCAGTGCCATGATAATAAAAAAGGCCAAGTCTTCTGTCACTTATAACATCTTGACTAATTTCTGCTTTCTGTTTTAAAAGCTTGATTGTTTTAGTGAACTTACACAATTATAGTTTCTCTTGTTTTCAAAGCACAAAAGCATACTTCTCCATTGTAGAAAGTTTGATGATAGAAATATATGGGAGGAAGCCGAAAACCAAAATTCATTCATAATTTCACACCTAGGGATAACTAATGTTATAATTCTAACAGACACATATATTTTTCATAATTAGCATGATGGTAAAATACAGATTATATTTATGTTTTATCTTAGTGTCATAATATGCATAAGCATAAGATTGTTTCTAAATGCCTATATGTTAATAACATGCAAGAAAGAATCTTCATGTATCACTTCTTTTCTCTATCAAAATTATGCAGTATATGAAAAACAATTTATTTTCTAGAGATAGGTTTATTGCTTTATATTTGTTTCATTTCCATTTACTACCTAAATAAAATGCTCAGAGTATTAGCAATATTTAAGCAGGCACAATCAGGGGAGAAAACATTTATCCCTGTGTAGCCAAAAATACAACAACAAACTCTTTTATCTAGAATATAGCCCTAAAGTCTGCTCTTAGGTCTAAATTATTCACTTGGGCTGAAGTCATTTAGAGAAACTAAGCAAAGTAAGTGGTTTGAAGCAAACAAAAATATAAATTCCAAATCTTCCCCAACTTTGCATAATCATCATATTCATTTACTTTTCACCAAATTTGCCTTCCTGGAGGTTAGGTTAACCAATACTGTCTCCTTCATTTTTTTTTTTTTTTTCATCTTCTGAGTGCCTTCTCAGCCTAGAGCTAAGTTTTCTCAAATACTTAAATATTTGATAAGCATCAATTTTACTACTGAAAATCACTCTAAAGTTTTATTATATTATTATTTTAAATTAAATATTTGTTTATAATATAGAATAGCAGAATAGTTGAATTTCCTGGTCTTCTTATTAAATAACCTTTTCTCTGTGTAAAGAAACTTTCCACCATTGGTAAAAATACCATATCATATGATCTCTGATCCCATTTAGGGGAAGGAGGCCAGTGAAGATTACTTCACAGTGTCATTTACCACATGAAGATAGAATTCTCAAGAACCCCCAATTTTTTGGTGACAATGTGACCTATTTTTATTAACTAAAAATAAATATTATTTGAGCTCCCGCTATGTCCTAGATACTGGTGGTGTAACAGTGAAAAGTCACAAAGTCCCTGTCCACATGAAGCTTACCTTTTGGAAAAACTGAGCAATACACAAATTAATATGAAAATCTTACATAATATCAAATCTTATGCATATTTATTATTTTGTAAAAAAAAATATGTAGATTCCCCTGCTTCATCTTGTTAACAAATAAAATAAATTTCTTAATCTCAAAATAGCACATTTAACAGGTGTTGTTGTTCTGAAGATCCACTGTATTCTCTATAAACATTGTTATATAGGTATTAAAGTATACGATTTTTGGAGCTGTTCACAAAACTAGGGGAATTTAAATATTTAAATTACTCTAGGAATAACTTATCAACGTTAGATTCAGTGTGATGTAGCTGATATATTTTTAAATATACTTTATATATACACCCATCTAAGCAGCGTATTGTAATAAAATGTATCTGATAAATATGAATTAGCATGTTTTGAATAATGAATTAAGATACTTCATAACAGCAATATATGTTAACCAGTCAATGGGGTCAATTTTCCCCATTCTTTTCATTTTGAAATTTGTATATTTATTTATTTCTGCTTTTAGATCTTGAATATTTCTTCAAATATTTTTATTACTTTTCCAGGAATTTGCTGCACTGACAAAAGAATTAAATGCCTGCAGGGAACAACTTCTAGAAAAGGAAGAAGAAATCTCTGAACTTAAAGCTGAAAGAAACAACACAAGAGTAAGTGTAAAGCAGACATTTGGAATTAATTCCACTTCTAGTTTAGTGTATTACATCTATTACACATATAAAAAAGAAAATATATGCATTTAGAAATACTTTAAGCAGATTCTAACTCATAGTCAGTTACTTAAACTAAAGGAGGATATACTACAAATCTCAAAAAGACAGGAAACCTAAATTATAGTCACAGCTACTAAATCACTATGTTGCTTTACAAAATGTTCACATTCCTCTGGCTTTTACTTTATGTGACTTTAAAAAGAAGATCTGGATTTCAATAATGGGTTTCAAACTTTCCAAAAGTTGTTTTGGGGGTAGGGTAATCTCTCAGAGGCAGGGCAAAACAGGAGAATTTTGGAGAAGAACAGAAGTTTAAATTATGGGTTGCTACAAAAGAGTGGCCTGGATTTTGTCCTCACCTCCTCCCAGCAAAAGATTTATTTGAAAAAGAAAAAATAAATAAAAAAAAAAGGCTGGGTGCATTGGCTCATGCCTATAATCCCAGTACTTTGGGAGGCCGAGGCAGGCAGATCACCTGAGGTCAGGAGTTCAAGACCACCCTGGCCAACAAGGTGAAATCCCATTTCTACTATAAATACAAAAATCAGCCAAGCTTGGGGGCACACACCTGCAGACCCAGCTACTCAGAATGCTTGGACAGAAGAATCGCTTGAACTGGGAGGCAGCCTCTGGGAGGCAGAGGCTGCAGTTAGCCAAGATTGCACCACTGTACTCCAGCCTGTACAACGGAGTAAGACTCTGTTTCAAAAAATAATAATAAATTAAAAAAAGAAAAAGTGTCAAGGAAAAAAAAACTGAAAAAAATCTCTGCCCATTAAACAAGGAGTACCTTTAGGTTTTAATAAATCTTCAAGGAGATGTCCAATTGCAATATTCTCATTTCATGAAACTCATGGAATTTGCTGTATTGTATTCTTGGAAACTCATGTGTTTTCACCAAGCACATGACATGCCATATAAGATTAAAGTTCAGAATTTGAAAAAACATGCTATATTTTCTTTCAGAAAAAAAAAAAATCACTAAATTTCATAAAATATGTAAATTACCATATTACCCATATTTAGTACAGTTTACTAAAAGGAAGTAGAAAAAACACTTTTATGTGGATGTAAGTTCAATATAAATATTAAGTTGGTGAAAAATAGTCTAGGTGTTACGACTATAACCAATTAATCCCGAAAAATGGTGTAGCTAATGACCTATTCACTTTATGAGTCTTAGGTAATTATATAAAGTACAGTTCTACTAACTGGGACCTTGTGCCTTTAATGAGAGATTAGGGTTGCTTGCATAATGGTTAAATCATCAAACTGAATTTATATCCTTATTTATCAGGGTCTTATTTTATGTTAAAGAGAATTCACATACATGCATACATTGAATTGGTTTTTGTTGATGCTTGGATGAACGAGCAAATGGATTGCCTCAAACAGGGCATAAGGGGCAGTTTAGATCATATTATCAGGTGTCAGATGATTTTTTTCTGTTGCCTTCTTCCTCTCTATATATTTCCTACTCTGATTTTTTTAACACTGTTTTTATGAAAATTTAAAATTTATTTTTACCATGACATTTATTCTGTCCTATTCCACTATATTTTAGTGCTTTAGATTTCATTCCTTGATGTAACACAGTACAATCAAATGTAAAAGTAGGAGCAGAAAGCTCAGAATGCAGGGAAATGCAAAGCTTTGGTTAGATTTGTAACTAACGCTCACATTTAAAATGCACCAGACACTCTTTTATTAGCTGTGTAGGTTTATCTAGCCTTTTTTCTTCAACACCTTACTCCTTTCTGCACTCATCTGGAGATGTTATAAATTTATCTCCACTTTATAGACCAGGCAAGCCAGCTCAGAAAGGTCAGGTCACTTGCCAGAAGTTACAAAGTTAGTAAATAGCAGAAAAGGAATTTGAAAGGTAAGGCAGTCTAAATCCAGAGCCTATGCACTAACTATGAGGCCATCAGCATGATTACTAAAAGACTTATTACAGCTAAAAAGAACAGACCACTGCGGTACTTTAACAGACCACTGCGGTATGGAGTATCTAATTGTGACTAATTGTACAGAGCTAAGAGATTTGGTGACAGAATCCATATAATTTTCATCATATTGATCCCCGTGAGGCCCAGAAATACCTGGCTATTGCATTTGTGGAGTCTTAGATTAAATAAAGGGAGGAAGTCGAGCCACATGTGAAGTACCCATTCAGGAGTCAAAAAGGGAAAAATACAAAGTTCCTTTAAAATCGCAGTAAAAGATATTGAAGCCATTGATTTTGACCATGCATAATAGTTACTTTGAAAATATGAATAAAGCTGGAAAATATTTTTCTACCTTCTTTAAAGCAATGATGTAGAGGATTTTGTTTTTGACTACATCAAGGAAACAGATTTATGAAACCTCCCTTGTACAAAATATTGATTATATAATAACTCCTTAAGTTACATAACCACCTCTCACCCTCCTCCTTCCCCCAGAAGTAGTATATCCAGGGCTGAAAATCAAATATATTTCTCTTTCCACCAAATTCCTTATCAAATGTTACTAAATAAAATCGTTTTTATAGATTCATATAGTTCTTTCTCTTTCTAGATGTTGTGCTTTTCTTTTTGCTGTAAATATCTGTGTGCTGATCATAGAGAAAAAGCAACAAGCTAGTATTTCTTTCTCACATGTAAAGAAACTTTAGTGTCAGGTTGCAAGCAAATTTAAAGTGTAATTGATAGCTGGGCATGGTGGCACATTCCTGTAATCTCAGCTACTCGGGATGCTGAAATAGGATAATTGCTTGAATCCAGGAGGCAGAGGTTGCAGTGAGCAGAGATCTCACCACTGCACTCCAGCCTGGGCAACAGATGGATTCCGTCTCAAAAAATAAATACGTAAATAAAGACATAAAACAAAATAAAATATAAAGTATAATTGAGCATTCCAATTTCCAAGGTTCTGATCAACTTGTGGCTCTCTTTACATTGAGGAGTTAGCATATGTTCATGAACTGAGCTAAAGCCAGTCCACAAAACCGTGTGTGAATAGGGTCATTCATATTAATTTTGAATATTATCAAAAACAATAGATCAGAAAGAGTCCTTCTGTATAATGATATTTGAATGAATTATACCATCTTCCAAAATAGAAAATAGAAGTTCCAGTGGGAGTGGAATAAAGGTAGGGAGTGGTAATGATAATATAATAGCTAACATTAAAATCTAAGTGTTTTATAAATGCTTTACATTTTTAACTCACTTTATTGTCACAGAAATCTCATTATCCCCATTTAATTCAAGTGAAAACTAAGGTAAAAAGTAACTTGTCACAGGCCTATAAATGGCTTATACATGAAACACCCAGGGAGTCCACTACTTTCTTCTCAGTTTACCCTACAGACTATGTATTTAAGAAATCATATTTCTTTGTAATGCACAATTCACATGTGATGCAAAGGTATTATGTTTAAGGAAAACAGAGTTTGTTCAAATTTATTTTTTTTTTTCTTTTTTAAATTTTCACTCTGTTGCTCAGGCTGGAATGCAGTGGCACAATCATGGTTCACTGCAGCCTAGATCTCCCTGGACTCAGGTGATCCCCCCACCTCAGCTTCCCTAGTAGCTGTGACCACAAACACATGCCACCACACCCAGCTAATTTTTGTAGAGATGGGTTTTGCCATGTTGCGTGACCTTGTCTGGAACTCCTGGGCTCAAGCTATCCACCCGTCTTCACCTCCCAAAGTGCTGGCATTATAGGCATGAGCCACTGCTCTTGGCCTACTTAAAATTTTATAATTCAATCCTAATTTACTTTGTATCAATCATGTGGAAAGTCAATATGCTATGTTTTTATTCTGATGTGAAAGCTGAAATGTGTGGCCATATATTATATTTTCTTTGCAGAAACTACCTGGTTGACATTGCAAAAATATGAGTGGATGAAAGAAAATCAGTCATCACTGCAGTTGCTCTTAAATCCAACTGCCTCAAGTAATTAAGAATATCCAAATAAAATCATTACAATATTATAAATATACAAAAATAGAAATTTTAAAAAATTATAGTAAATATAGAAATATAAAAGCAAGCTTTTAATATTTTTATGCTGATAAAAATGTAGAAAAAATATTGAAACAAAATTTGTTATTCCTAAAACTCTTCTGACCATACTTTGGCAAGCATATATTTACAGGAAGTTATATTTATAGAAAATAATTTATTCCTGATGTCATTTCAACTCAAAATGATCAATAAGACATGTTTTGACAAAATTATCTGAATTAGTAAAAATATAAAGAAAAACTGGGAATTGTAATATAGTTATTGCCTGTGAATATGAGCATAAAGAACGTTTTTATTGTCAGAGTTGTTTCGACTGTATAGCTAAAGATCTCAAAGGATGTTTTATATTATTAATATTTTAGATTGTAACAGTTGTGTGACTTCAAAAAAAGTTACAGTTTTGAGAAACTATTAATATCAAGTTATGATTTTGAGAAACAATATTAATATCTAGATATAAATAATAAAGCTGTAACTTAATCTCATGGATCATAAAAGAAGGCTTAATTGCATTTGAAACATTTCTTACCCTGCTCTTTTGTTTTGAGCCAAAGGAATTATCTTAACAGATATTGAGATACAATTATTCACCCATCACTCCTAAAGAAAAATATTTTATTATTGACAAATCTCTGCCTATACAAGTTAATAATATCCTCCAAACATGTCCAAACATATTTCCTCAGTGGGTAGAATATATAGTCTAATTCAGAAAAGGAAGACTTTTGCAGTTGAAAGCAGATGAAGTTTCTATGTGAGTGTACATGCATATGCATGTATAGTTATTTATGAAAGTTCTATGATAGGATATGATAAATACAAGAGTAAATAGGATAAGACAGATGCCCTCCCAACAGCTATTTCAATTTCATAATCAAATATGTACATAAGAAACATACGGGATTTTAAACAATATTTGAGGGTAAAAGATATGAAGTGGACTGAGCATGAAGGCAACCAGTTTAAAGGTTTTCATTTTCAGATGTTAATGTCATGCTATATGACCATATTACAGCAGCCAAATTAGTCTACAGGGCAGAATGTATTTCTATTTCAGTACCATTTGTAATTGGAAATAATTGTTCACAAGGTTGTATTGAATTAAGATCTAATAGGTAGCTATATAGTTTTAGAAATACTTACAGAATAATAGTAAAATAAAGGATTTAGATTACCTAGGTCATCTTCCTTTTCAAGGCAAAGCTTAGTCCAAAAAATTCCCAATGATGCATGATGTAGGGCATTTTGTGTGTGCGTGTGTGTGTGTGTGTGTGTGTGTGTGTGTGTCTGTATGTGTGTGAATATATGATATGTATGTGTATATACACATATAGGCTGTGGTCATTTAAAGGAAATTGCAATATAGGATTCATGGCCATTCACATAGTCCCTACAATCCTTTGAGCATACCAAAGACAATTCCATTTGCACTTTCTGTGAGAATTATTAAATATTAGGCTAAAGTTGTAGCTCCCAGTTAAGGTTTGTAATTAGTAGACTTTTAATGGTATCTTAGATAAGTTTCTCTTTTTGTACTCTTAATTATTTATGTTTATTTGTAACCTTAAATTAGGCCATAGATATATGCCAGATGAGAACGGGTTTGTCCATATTCTTCAACCTGAATAATTTTCCTTTATAATTAACCCAATTCAACAAGTATTAAGTATATATTATGTAGAATATTTGTATTGAGGATAGTAAAATAGTTCATCTCTTAAGGAGTCTGTTTATATTAATAAAAACATTTGGTTTTTATTATCATGTAGATGAGAATTCCTAATTGCACAAAACAGTATATACCTTGACTGTTTAAATAAAGACATTAATTAAAGCATATAATAAATCTCCAAACTGAGCTTTCAGGCAGTCTCTAGGACCACATTTCTTAGCTTTGTAAATTTTTCTCACAAGCCCAGTCTCAGAAAACATGCAGCCTCTTCCATTACCAGGTTTCCTGTCTGCCCCCTTCAGACTCACTCCCAGGATGGTCGGTTCTGGTTGACTGATATTCAGTCACATATCTGCCCCCTAGTGGTAAATGTGCTCAAGAAATGGTTCTTGTATTCTATACTAGGAAGATGGGATTCAGATTGTGAGGAACTATCAGTCAGGGGGAGAAGGGGAAAATGGAAATAATTAATGGGTAGCATATTGTAAAAGGGTAAAGAAAAAAAAAAGAGAATAATATATTAACATACATTATATATACACACAAACATGCATGTGCATCTATATATTGAGTGCATGTGTGTGTGAACAAAAAATGAATGATCCTCTTTTCTCCACTGGTCACAGGTCCTAGTTGGCAATTATAAATTCCAATACTAAGCCTTGATTTCTGGACCTACATATATGAACCCATAGCTATTTCAAGAAAGAAACTGTACCTTACTTCTATCAATAGTTCTGAGGATATAGTAACTCCAGGATGATAGCATTTCTACTTAGCAATGTGTTGTGTCCAAGCTTAAATTAAAACAGTCTTGGGTCTTTTAACCATTCTATAAGATCAGGTACTTCTAGATGATGTAATAGTGTGATAAAATCAGAGGTCCCTGAGAGCATCCATCAACTGTATTACTCTTTTCACTGTAAAATCAGTTTTTTTGTTTGAAGTAATGTGTATGATAACATGATGGTAAGCAAAAACTCAGTAAGATTATGTTGCTGGTAGATGTATATCCATTAGAAAAGACAAATCCATATCCAGTAAAGGGGTTTATTACAGTGAGGAAAAGCTGTCTTCTCTTTAATAGAAATGATTTGATGTTAATATGCTTGTTTCATGGAGAATACCTGGTCTCCAGCTATACTGTATCATGATAGGGCCCAAGTTAGATGGTTGCAGCTAGCCACTGGGCCATTCAGCCATGGTGGTAACTCCATCAGTCTAATCATGAGAATCCCATTTTGTCAGGCCTATGACCCTGAAACCATGGTCACTTCTTTATGCACATTGTGAAAAATGACATGGCGGCAAGGGAAATAGGCTGATATCTACAGTTTGTTCACCAGGTTACTGAAAGTCTCTTATAGAGTGAGGACCAAAACATTAGTCTTTGCCCAGAAGTAATATTCAAGAAATTTTGATATTTTATTATCAAAATTGATGCTGATAAACAGTTACAGATCCTTTGGGAGGTTTTCATATTACCTATCATGATTTAACGAACTACCCTAAAACTTAATGACACAAAGCAATGTTTTAATATGCTTATAGACTCTCATTGGGCCAAGGATTTAGAAAGAAAGCACTGTGGATGACCCTTCTTTGCTCTGTAATATTTGGGGTCTCGGCCAAGATGACTAGTGACAATGATGTTCTGGTAAACGATTTCTTTTGTTAGGGAAATAAAAGCACTGATCTCTGGGGTTTGCCAATTTCTCTGGTGTAAATACTTCCACTGTGGCTGATTTCAAGCTACCAACATGATATTACTAGATGCAGAGTTGGAAAAAGGTTCATAATACTTAACCATTATATCATTATATAGTATTTCTACCTTTTAGGTAAAATAGATGTAAACAACCTAAGGTACATATATAATACTGAAATGTAATAAAAATAATTAGGAATTCATATACTGCAAATGTTTACTATCTTTTAAAAATATTTTTATTTAGTTATAAGCTTACATAATTTAAACATAATTGTGCTTAACCACCCACTCATAAAACTCCTGAAAATTAATAATCAGCTACCAAAGCCAGAAGAACATCTGCTCCAGCAAACCATTTGCAGGCGATAACTGAAATATTTGGGGTCAGAAAGATTTGCTTGTGAAGTGCATTCTTCATGCTCATATCTGGCACCTGAGTTGGAATAGCTGAAGGACAGGTAGCCTCAGTTGGAGCTTTACACGAGAGAACCTACACATGCCTCTCCAGCATGATAGTCTTGGAAAACTCAGACTTCTTTGATGATAGCTCAGGGACCTAATGGTGAATGTTCTGGTCTACCAATTGAAAGCTACCTGGCCTTTTAGGACCTAAGCTCAGAAATCACAAAATGTGACTTCTGCCATACTATGTTGGTCAAAACAGTCACAAATCCACCCAAATTTAAGTGGAGGGAACATAGACCCCCATCTCTCAATAGCAGGAGAGTAAAATAGTTGGTGCTATACAACCTCATCTTAATTTTCTAAAAATCTCTAACTGTAAACTCACTCAGGTATAAGATTTGGAGAAGGCCAAGACAGTTTACCGGGTGACTCAAGTCAAATTTTATTCCTCCTTGTCTACACATTTTATTATTAATATTTTTATTTCAGTAATACAACCTAATTCTTGCTGTCTTATTAACAACCCTATAATCAGTTAGCTATCACAAAGATCCCATCTACTAGATCAAACCATTCTATCTGTTATAGTAACCACACATACCTTAGCTTAAGTGGTTAAATACTATTACTTAGTCTCTGCCACTGCATAATTCTGTCATCCCCAGAGAAATCAAAGGGTTCCTTTAAGGACTAGCATCTCTCAATTTTTATTTTTATCTGTAAAGAACCGCTGTTCTGGCAATTTTGTAGGTCCTGTGTTGTCTTCTTTCCAATCTGTTTCCCAGTGCCTTAGTGAAGATAGTGTCACTTCAGTCATCTCAAAGGAAACAGCAAGGAGGTGAGCTAAATTTGCCATTTTTAACTCCATAATCATCAGTTTCCTTCTACCTTCTACCCAACAAATTTCTAGTTTGTATTCACTTGTTTTAGGCCACCACTGAGTTTATATTTTCATTAACCCATGAAGCAAACAATTATAACCACTTTCTGGTATTTGACATCAAAGTTAAATTCAGATTATTTGAGAAATATAGTCATATTGATTAACCAGATCAAAAATGCTGTTCCCCTCTTTCTGTTTCAGTAAAATCAGCATCTACATATATTTCTAGATTTCTGAGATTACAAATTAGCAAAAACATACAGGTCTATTGATTTGAAAGCCTTTTCTTGATATTTACCTCTTAATATTTTAGAAATCTGGAGGCAGAAAGAGGTGTTTGTGGTAGGACATGAAGTGCAGAGGCTTCTTCTTATAAGACAACTGCTTTATGTGGAGTCATAACATGGCCATTAAGACAAATAGAACTGGATTCATCACAGAAGCAGGGAGACTCATTGGGATTGAGAGTATCAGAGTAACTCAGATGCCTCTGAATTTTGCCAAATGTCCATTTTATAGTTCTTAGGGTGCCTGCCTTTTTTTCCCCAGAGTGATGGCAAGGTTTCCACATAAGATTCCAGGTAAGGCTGTGAATTCATCATATATTGTAATTCAGTGACCTCTCTTAGAGGAAGCTTTTTATCTTCTTTCTGTTATGTTTTGGGATCTTAATAAGAGGCTATCATGAACAGCCATAGCACCTCTTGGGTTCTCTGACTGAGCCTTGACCTAGAATTTAAAACCTTAAGCTTGCCATTTTCTTTCTTTAAACCCTTCAGTGCAGTTCAAAGCATTCCACTCACTTCATTGTCCTTGCATTCCTCATGTCTTTCAAAATGGTCTATTGTAGCTATGACTCAATCTATCAAAGTCTTACACGGACACCCCATTTCCAGATAGATCAGGTGATTATTTAACTATCTCATCCCCATGTACAAGGGAAGACAATCTCACTTCTTTTATGTTAATTTAACCTTTGGTTCTCTCAAACCTATTCAGGTCAAGTATCCCAGATATCCATTTCTCTGAAGAATTTTGCCTATAAAAATGCAAACTATTGCTTTAATCAGTACTTATTTATTCATTTAGTAAACATACATGAGCATCTACCATGTGCCAATCTTATAGGCACTAAAGATACAGCCATGAACAAAACATAAAAAATTTTGTTTCCTTATTGACCTTACATTAAATTTTGAAAGATAGTAAGCCAGATAAATACATAAATAAATATGACATTAGATAGGGACACATGCTAAGAAGAACAAACAAAGCAAGGAAGGAGATATCCAATGTTGTAGGTAGCTGGGGAAAGCCTCATTGAAAAGTGGCATTTGAGTTAAAACATGAAAGAGATAGTGGAATGTGAATCATGCAGATATCTGAAAGAGAATGTTTTAGGTAGAGAAAAATTAGAAGTACAAAGCCCCTGTTGTGGGGACATGGATGTTTAATGTGTTAAAAGCAAAACTAACAAAACTAAACACAAAAACCTGCAAGGTAGTCAAGCCAACGTAGCTATACTACAATGAGCAAGAAGAAAAATAAGAGATGAGTTCAGAAAATTTAGATCTCTTTAGGAAGAATTAAAGACTTTGGCTTTCACTTGAGCCTGATAAGAAGACATTAAACATTTGAGCAGAGGTATAAATGACCTAACTCAAATTTTAACTTAAATGTGTTTTGAGAATAGTCCGAAGATGAAAGACTGAAAGCAGGAGGACCAGTTAAGGAGCTATTATAATAATTCAAGGGGAGATTATAGGTCTTGGACCCAAATATTAGCAGTGGATGTAGTGGCAGTTGATCAGATTCTAGGAATTTAGGGATCATGAAAGAGAGTACTTACAAATACTGAATTATTAACTGTAAGCTGGGTAAAGAGACAATGAGGGCATGAGTGACAGTTAAAAGTTCCACTTGCCAAATGTGAAGAGTATGATCAAAAGATTTGGTTGGTCTCTAATGACAGATGTCCTTTATAGCTTCATTGTTGTGTTTCTTTTCCTAGAGGGTGGGCATTTTATATTTCTAAATATTACACAGTAATATTGATATTACTATATATCTAATATTGATATTACTATATTGATATTGCTAGTTGATATTACTATATATCTAATATTGCACACAGATGTGCAATATTAGATGATGATATGTTTATTGAATTAAGATCCTTATAATTTACAATTAGAAAAAAAACAGTTTTCATTGTATTATAAAGCTTGCTTCATTATTTATGTCATCAGATTGAAGGATAGATAGACATAATAATGTTCATTAGCCTGAGCTTTTAGGAAATAATGCCAATTAACTATGGCCACAGGCTTAGCTTTTATATAAGCCAAGTCTGTATGAGTCATATAAAACTATATGAGGTGTGGAAATTTAACTCATTTATTAATATTTCAATTCATTCAACAAATATTAATTGCATACCTATAGATGTTGGGAATTGAGCTAACACCCACATAAAGAGAGGATCAAAAGGATTGAGCCAGACACTGTGCCAACTCTCATGGAGCTTTTATTGCAATGGAAAAATAGAATGAAATTTAGTAGAACAATTTCTGTAAATTGTACATCATGAAATATTCTGAAAAAAAAATTAGTAAGGGATTGAAATAGAGACTTGTGGAAGTGGGGAAAAGGAGAAACTTACTTTAGATAGTAATGAGCAAATGCCTTGTTGAGAGATGATGTTTAAGCTGAGACTTAAAGAATGAGAAAGAGCTGGTTAAATGAGGAACCAGAGAAGGAGTACTTTAGGCAGAGGGTACAGCATAAGCAAAGGCTTGACATACTGAGGACCTAAAAGCAGGCCAGGAAGGCAGGAACATAGTTTGCTAGGGAAAGACTGACATCAGATGACACTGGAAAAACTGGAGTTCATGCAGATCTCCATAACCTATGTCAAGGAGCTTGGATTTAAGCAACGGACACATGTATCTATAGAATTCAAGACAATAGAATACCATCATATAATCAGAGATGGATAAATTTTAAAATGCTCCTTGAAAATATCAGGTCATTTTCATACTGAAAAACAACTATTTTGACCCTTAAATATGACTCTTACCTATTGATTTATGCATGTTTAGTGTCTCAGATAAGGGTGTTCTTTGTGTACAATAATGGCAGAGTTTTCTGACACTTTTGAGACATAATTAGTGACAGCAAATGTGAGAAACCAACCAAAAAAATGTGATACTAATGTGTGACACTGAATCTAACACCAGTATAGTGAAAACCAAAATTTTAAACTTTTGTTTTTTACTACAGTTAAACATTTAGAAAAAAATCTTGAAAAAAAAGAAAGTTGTTTTCTTTCCTTTTTGTACCACTAGTGTCTTATATCTGCTTTTAAATCTTTTGTTTGGATAATTTCTGCTTCTTTTTTTTTTTTTTTTTTTTTTTTTTTTTTTTTGACACCACTTTTTTTTTTTTTTTTTACTATTCTTCTGAAGAACTTTCCTATAATTCTTAGAAGTTGTATGTGGTTCTTTACTAGTAAAATTATAACAACTAATAATAACCAAACAGTTTTTATTCTCATGTATTTTTGTTTTTACCAGTAAAACTTCTTTTGAAATGAAAACAAGTATGAAACCCCAATTCACAAAACATTTAAAAGCAGAAATTCTCTGGCAAAAGCTAAAAGTGTAGAGACTGAAACAGCCTGAAAACTATTCAGGGACTTTCACTCGACCTCTGTCATGGCCCCAGAGGCTACTCTGGGGAAAACATAGATTCTAATATAGACAACTTAAAACTATATCCTTAAATTTCTTTCCTGAACTGACAATTGAGAATCTCAGTTACTGTGTTCCAATTGCTTGCATATATTTTT
>NW_016107471.1:1860414-1889267 GCF_001604975.1 Cebus imitator | reverse complement strand
CTCACCGCAACCTCTGCCTCCTGGGTTCAGGCAATTCTCCTGCCTCAGCCTCCTGAGTAGCTGGGATTACAGGCATGCACCATCATGCCCAGCTAATGTTTTGTACTTTTTTTTTTTAGTAGAGACGGAGTTTCACCATGTTGACCAGGATGGTCTCGATCTCTTGACCTCGTGACCCACCCGCCTCAGCCTCCCAAAGTGCTGGGATTACAGGCTTAAGCCACCGTGCCTGGCACATATATTTTTCTATAAAGAATAATTTTGAATAAAACCATGTGATTATTTAAGTTAAAGTAACATTATAATGATTATGCTTATTTTATTCAATGCAAATAATTTTAATGACCAAATATAAATGAAATAAATTTTGACTTTTACTGTTATCCTCTAAAAAGATCATGATGCATCAAGCAGTGTTCTTTCATCATTATCATACCTAGTTTGTCAAGTGTACTATTTCTACTGAATCCATACTGAAATTATTAAATTGGCTAGGGGACTGCATAACATTTGCATTACATTTTTAAATTCAGTAATTTGTTATAAGATCAAATACAATTTATCTTTAACGTATTTTATAAAATCCTTTATAAAAAAATACGTATTTTATAACGTATTTTTAAACAGGTTTGTGCATCTTTGTTGCCACTTGTAGTGTAACCTGCAGCTAACATTGGGTACTATGGAAGCCTGTAATGTTTTAAGGGGGAAATCATTTTGTAAGTATTGGTGACTTGTATTCATAAGATTAAATGCATTTTCTGTTAAACCCAATAGCTATTACTGGAGCATTTGGAGTGCCTTGTGTCACGACATGAAAGGTCACTAAGAATGACGGTGGTAAAACGGCAAGCCCAGTCTCCCTCAGGAGTATCCAGCGAAGTGGAAGTTCTCAAGGCACTGAAATCTTTGTTTGAGCACCACAAGGCCTTGGATGAAAAGGTATAGTACAGATAAAAGATTCAAACTTAACTACGCTTTTGTCATCAGCATCATTCTCTTTCTCTTTATCTGTTGACTCACCTGACTAAAGTCAGTCAGTTGAGGCACACATTTGAGTTATATGAAAAATCATTTTAAAAAGTGAAATGGATTATTGTGTGTATGTTGGTAATATTCATAACCATCTTCTTTTTATAAACCACTGAATCTATGGCTTATCAGAATGAGACTTCTATTATGGTACATTACAGCCCTAGTTCAGATGGCATTTGAAATGTTGTATCCTCTCTCTTTTTCTGTCTTTCAAACCCTGGTCATTCTCTATAGATTCCAAAATAAGAGACTACTAAGTGAAAATTATATCTATTCTGAAGTACAAATTGGATGTACTTTAACTTTTAGACATTTATTTTAGAAACATCTGATTTTCTAATGTCTCTAATATCTTAGTTTTAAATATTCATTTGAAGAGTCTCTGCATGTAACACCATAAGATATTAGTAGAAAAATCTGTTTAGATATTTTTAAAAGTAGCTGTAAGCTTCTCTTAGCTGTTACTCAAATAAGTTATACTGACATATATAACCAATATGATGATAATATCCTTTGGAGATTAGGAAGCCTTATGACATGATTTCAATTTTGTGAGATTTCAGACTGAACTTTTAAAAATTAATAAAGCTTTAGGAGTTAGAGTAGAAATTGGGACACTTCATTGTAAAGTATCTGACAAGTTCTGAGCGTTAAAATCCAGACAAGGGATTATTTCCCAGTTATATCTAGTTTTTAAGCATGCAGACATTTTTGTTCTGTTTAATATTTATCTACATTTATATATTTATCATTGGTCTTCCAGATGTTCTGAGAACGGGATTATGTGGAGTTTGTACATGAGGATAATTATAATTCTGTCTTCTAGAGTATTAAGAAATTGTATCTCATTTTTATTTTAGCAATGAGAAGCAACTAGTATAAGAATTATTTTGAATAAAACAAAAATGAATATTATATAAAAATTCTTGCTAAATATGACATCAAATAATTATTTAATATTCAATATTTAGTTTCATATTATATTTCCTCTCTTTTTATAAAAGCACATTGCTAAGAATTTGCAAGAGTTTATATGTATAGAATTTTTAGTATGTATCAGACTCCTTGGCAGATGTTTGACACACAAAGATAAATGAGATATTCTTATTATGACTGAGAAGTTCAGAGTCAGTGCTAGGAATTCACCCATCAGTGAAAAACAGTTCTAAACAAAGTATTTACATCACAATATGTAGTCACAGAAAAAGTTACGACTGTGTGAGTAATGACAAAGACAAGGATGTCTTCAAAAGAGGGTGACATTTGATCCAGGTAATAAAGAATAATTAACAGTTTTTTAAGCAGAGAAGGATATTCTAAGCAGCAGGACCAATACAGAAAATAACCCAGAGCTGTAAGAAAAAAAAGGACCCATTCAGAGAAAATTTAAGAGTTTTAAATGACTTAAATGAAGGTGCTAGAGAATTTATGATTTGAGATGTTCCCTGTAAGTATTACCGCATCACTTAAGTGAAGGATGCTTTTACAAAAGAATGATTCTTTATCAGAAAAGAGGTAATAAACAGCATTTAAGACAAATAACCTGATCATGATGAGTACCTTTAAGAAGGAAATGTTGTACAACTTAATCTAGAAATAATTTACTTTACAGAACTTCAGTGGGCTTAGCATAACTAAATGTGTTGTTCTATCATGTGGCCCTAGGAACTATAATAATATGTATTAACTCACCAGAGGTCTCCTGAACATTGGTGAGTTCAGGGGCAACTGAACTGATTATCAACAAGTGATTCTCAGTGGCCTAAAGAAGAAATGTTATGAGTTGTAGCTCTGGAGTCAGACGATCTGGACAAGTGACTTGACCATTCTTAAAGCATTTTATCTTGAACTACGATAATAATATACTGACCTCAGAGTTGTCATGAGGATTAGATATGATCTGATATGCAAAGTTTTCAGCCAGTGCTTAGCATATGGCAAGTCCTGAGTGAATATTTATGAATATTATTATTAACAGGAATAAATATCAGCATTTGATAAAACTTTCAAACCAAGTAAAGATTTGATATTACTCTTGATCAGATGCTTCATTAAAATAGCATTTCATTTAGTTATCAAGGGACTAATATGTATCTAAGTGCCTTCATAGACAATATCCCTAAGAGTAACTCACAGCTTCTCACAGGGTTGAGGAGGGATGCAAATATAAACATATAAACAAGTAAATACAATATACATAGAAAGTCAGTAAAAGATACAATTAACCATGCCTTGAGGACAAGAAACAAACAACTTTATCTAGAGGAATTAGTACATATGCAGAACTAAATAAGCTTTACAAGGATTGAGCATAGCTATAGATAGTTGCAGTGATTCATAATTTTAATTATTAATGTCCATTTATTTATATATCCACTGAGTTGTAGGGTAGAATATTCATAATTAGCCAAAACCAACAGTAATTTTGAAATCACTCTACAATGTGTTTACCAACTCCATGGGTTGGAAAACATGAGACATATACTTGTGTTTTACAATTACTCAGAAATCATTGACTATTAAAAAAAACATATTGGACATGTATAGGAAATGTAAACCAAAACAAATTAAATATATATGGCTTCCATATATATTTTCATTATCAAATATCATGGTGTGAAAAATGAATTAGAGCTTCGGGTCTGAGGAGGTTTCCTCAAAAATATTTTCTGTCACAGGAGTGATAATTCCTGAAATGTAACCCTGCCATATATTAATTTCAGTTTGGAATGTGTATTTCTTCCATCAAGGTCTCTTTATCCTGAACACATACGTTATTTTTAGAAACTTATTTTAATCTTTAGGGATAAAATTTCTATGGCTTTGAAACAGCTTTTGGGGGCAAAACAAAAATTGATGTAATGGATGAAATTAGAAATAAAAAATAGATGCATATAAATAATAATAGAGTCGCACTATAGGTCTGTAAATAAACAATAGGTTTTAACTTGAGGTCTAGACAGACAATAGATTAATTGAAAGTGGTTCAATCATTTTAAAAATCAGAAAAATTATATATAGAGATAAAGCTATCAACTGTGTACCAATATTTAGGAAAAATTGAAACTGTTTATGGCTTATCAGTCATTTCTAGATAGCTTCACAAGAACATAAAATCCATCAAGAAAAATAAATTGTGGCATTCTGCCAGTGTGATATTCCGAGCAGAGAGGAAACCAGAAAGACTTTTCAGAGAAACCATTTTTTTTTTCTTTTAATGCAATTCAAGCCAAACAGACAAAGTAAAATGTTAGGATTCTTTATACCCTGGAAAGAAAACTCACCCCACCAACGATTTTTCACTACTAAGTTTTGCAGAGACAAGTACAAGACAAGGTTTAACAGATTGTATTTTCCTGAGTATTACTCCAAAATTAAAGACACAGAGAATGGTTCATCCTCATATAAATATGAGTTTTATATAAAAACCCCTGTATTGGTATTTATAGCATCAATTTTTGAATTTATAACGTAACTCAAAATACATTGAGATTTTTAAAATTTTCTTGTAAAACTGTTTTAGATTTATTACTTTGTTGACAACATAATCTCAATTTGTAAACCACTAATCTAAATGTATTGAGAGATGATTATTTTATTTTCATATTATTTGATAAACTTGTTAATTTTTATTCCTTAAAAACTCACTATAATGAGAATATAAATGCTTAACATGTAGTAAGTAGAAAACAGTTTGGAACTGTCTTAAGAATTTAAGTTTAGCAAAAGAAAGTCAGAAAGATATTTTAACTTACCATATAGCCTAGATTCAACTACTTCTTGTATGATGTGAATGACTCTTGTAGAAAGGTTTTAATAAGTCAGTATTTTAAAATATGGTAACTTCCTCTCTCTACAGTAGTTTAAGTGTGATTTTATCAATGTTGTGTATGGCAAGATTATTAATATATTTATATTGCTTCATATTGCTATTCTCATCAACCAGGTTTACTAGGCCTTCTTCAAAATACTCATATTTTACAGTTGATATTTTAGAATATGGGAATCCTGTTAAACATCACACATTTGCCGAAACCTTTTTTGATATGTGCATTCCACACATCAGCTATCCTACTCATTTTCATGGCTTTGGGATATTTACTTCTTTTGTGTGTATTCAAAATTCATAAAAAAGTATTCTCCAAATGGTCAAAGATTTCCTGCTATGTAACTAGTGTTTGGTTATTAATTGGCATTAATTCTATGTATTTTGTTAACAATTGGATATTTGTCTAACAGAAATAATAACTTGGCAGTTAATCTCTTGCTCAATATTGTGAAAGATCCTGTGCAACTATTTTAGACATCTATGTCCTTTATGTGTATATTATTATTTTTAGAGAAATTGAATATAACAAAATATAATTAATATTAAAATTCCCACTTGGACATTTTTATTGCTGATTCAAGGTCTATTTCAGGACTTAAGTGCATCCATTCATCTGAATATGTATGTTATTGTAATATAATACTGAAACAGGATTTAGAGTTTTAAAAATCTTAATTAGATTCTAGGTTAATAGGACATTACTGATTTTGTTTGCTAACTAGAAAAATAATGTTATAATTCCAACTTAAATGTTTTTATGCATCTGAGTTTTCATATTCCCTGTTAAATTTTACTAGAGGAGAAAAATACCATATATTAAAATATACTGTCAGTAAATTAAAAAATGAAAGCTTATAGGAATATAATTATGTATTAAAACACATATTAACTGCACAAACACTGTAGCATTCCCATGAAAAACCTATATTAATTTATAAATAATCAAAAATCCACCATGAATGGCATCTTAAGTTAAAGTTATAAAGTTTGTTGATTTTTTAAGGAAATTAAACTACTGTAGTCATTCATTTTAATTCAGCAATATTTTTTTCTCTGAAGTGTTTACTTTTGAAATATATGTAACAGGACATATCTATAGATCTAAACATATAATAATGAAAACAATTTTAGAAATCACAAGGAAGCAAGAATCAAAGAAATACTTATTTGAGTTTCAGCAAAGTAAGAAACAAGTATAAATTATATCTTCAAACCAAACTATACAGAGATTTTGGTTCTATAAAATACAGTGATGTAACCTTTGCTTTCTGGAAGCTAGTTGAAAGTTCCACAATACTTAAGTACTTTACAATTCCTCAAAAGCAAAGTAGACCTCTAATTAATACAAAACATAGGAGCAATGAACATTTTTCAGATTCTAAAAGGCCTTTCCTTTAGGTGAAGGATTTTTGAAGTTAGATACTAAGTGCCAAATGAAAATTCACTTATTTTACAGAAATAGAGAAAAAGGTGGGGTATTGTTTTCTCTATTTGTCATGCTTAATCAGTGACTATTTTTCAGATGAATTCATAATATACTTTTGAACTTTGTCTCCACTTACTATGAATCAGAATTCAGAACAAGACAAGTCAATCTCCAACCCCACCTGAAGCTCTATCAGGGAACCACCAAAAGGATTTGCTTACAAGGAAATCCCTTGATACAGGGACAATACGAGGTGACAATGTATTAATTGTATTTCTGCCAGGTTTAGTATTCTGAGCACTTAGGGATATAAATACTTTAATAATTTGCCAAATTGACTGTCTCTGATTATGTTAATGATGGGTTCAGCACAGTTTAATATGTATGGGATGTACATTACTGCACATATTTTGATTTTTCTTCTAGGTAAGGGAGCGACTGAGGGTTTCTTTAGAAAGAGTCTCTGCACTGGAAGAAGAACTAGCTGCTGCTAATCAGGAGGTAACATGCCACACTTTCTCCTCTTTTGAGGTGCAATATTGCTCACATTACATCCCTTGTGTTTCACGTCACTTTTATTAAAACTGTCACGAAAAATAAATTACATTCTGTCTATGCCATTGAACAAGGCTTGTTGAAATTAGTTGCCAGAGTCTTGTTTTCTGATTTTTGGTTATTTATATGTGTCACTACTAGACCAAAGGAAAATTATCAAGAGCTAGTGACATGTGAGCTAGAGAGATGAAGATTTAGAAAGACTGCAGGCAGAACGTCAGTCCTTTCAGGAAGGAAAACACAGCTCCAAAATTGGAACACATATCAAATAACTGTTAAACTTAGAAAATGCTACAAATAAAAGTTAACTCCTTGGAGAGATATACTTCTCCTCAGGTCCTGCCTATTCTTATCTTCTAAAAGCACTGCATCCATATTTAGTGACATCATTGAATCCACTCCTGCTGCTATTCACAGCTCCATAAAAAGTATTTTCAATCATCTTTTTTAAGATTTAAAGAGTTATTTTTCTCTTCAGAAGATTTTGCTTATGTTTTAGTACACAAATTATCTTGGATAATTATTCATACATATTAAATAAATGTGCTTATATGTATATAAATGTGTATATATGTGTGTATTTACATATACATACATATATGGATAGATGGGGGGAGAGAGAGAGAGAGAGAGAGAGAAAGAGAGAGAGAGAAACAAATTTAACCTGTGAGAGCCACTAAAATAGTCTCATCTCTTCTTTTCTCTGATATTCATAAGGCTACTTTTTTCCTAGAAGTTTATTTCAGTCATATAGTATTGTATTGCTAGTATTGGACATACTAAAATAATTTAGCAAAATCTTCCCACTCTTAAATAACCAAGGGTAGAGGGGAGGGAAAAATGAAGAGGGTTGATTAATGGGTACACATTTTCAGTTAAATAGAAGAAATATGATCTAGTGTTCAATAGATCAGTAGGTTGATTATAGTTAACATTGATCTAATGTACTTTTCAAAATAGCTAGAAGATGGTAATTTAAATGTTCCTAGCAAAAAGTAAAGAAAAATAGTTAATGTGGTAGATATTCCAAATATCCTCATTTGATATTTACACATTATATGAATGTATCAGATTATCACAAGTACCGCACAAAGTATGTACACCTATTATGGATTAATAAAAAAATACATAAATAGATTTATAAAAAGGTGTGAGAGGCTAATATCAGTGATGATATGTCTTATAAAGGGATTTACAAGATAATGTTTACATATACATTATGCATACAGGCAAATACACATTTTCAAACCACTCAATAAATCTTGTCAGTAAAACTCCTTTGTTCTTTAAAATAAACTAGGTTAATTAAATGAGTGTACATATGCCTTTGTTTGTTCCAGCCATAACAATTTAAACTTTAGAAATAAGGACTTTCAGCTAGAAGGAGAGTAAATTCTATGTTAATTAAAGGCTAGCAGTGTTGAAAGCATAAATGGTGAAATAACCATTTTTAAAATGGAAAAAAAAGCTTTTTGATGACCAGATTCAGTTTAGTAAACAGGATGGTTTAGAAAAAAAAGAAATAAGAGATTGATACCTCTCAATCATCATAGAATAAAAGAACCTCTAGAATAATAGGTAATGACAAGGATAACTCAGTCTTTTAAAGAGATGGGGTAGATTAATTATCTGTGGGATGGGGTGTATTTGTTCCTGAAACTATCAGGAAAAAAAAAGTTAAATGTGTATTCATTTTATATTTTATTAATGTTAATTGGGATTTGTATTTGTGATAAAATATATATTTATTTCGCATGCATTTCTCAAAATATTCTATTGATAAGGGCAAACAAAAAATTTGGTGGCTACTAATATAAAAGCATGACTTAATATGACAGTGATAGAATTTCTATTTGTCATAAACAAAGGTGTGATAAGGCCAATAGGCTAAAGTAAGCTGAAATAAAAGTGTCCCATAAATTCAAGTGAAGCTCTGAAGATTTGCTCCAGATCTAGCAACTAAGTAGTTAATTCAATTATACGTAAAACCAAACAGCAGCACTTGAGAACAAAAGTAAAGAAAAGATTTATGACTGTTTCCTGGAATATAGCTTTATCCTTCAAGTATTATTGTGTTATTATAGTCTCCTATACACAGTATGGTGCATTTGATTGATTTTACATAGATAAAATAAGTTTTTACTCCTTAACATTCCTATATATCTATGACAGACTTTTCTGAATGCATCTTACTTTGTTTAAAATCATCTGTACAATGAAGAATCATTTGCATAAGTAAAAATCATGCCTGTTAGTAATTATTGTGCTCATTATTAACTTTTATATCTTTCCATTTTGTCGTTGATTTTAACTAATGTCCGTGTGGCTTAACTTGAATTCTTCTTTAGAAAATCACAAATCCAGCGATAAAGAAAATTTACTTTAATTTTCCAATAATAAATTATCTATAAATATTAGTGATTCTTTTAAGAGAGTAATTAGGAAAAAAGTCAACTTTAACTTTTTAATAAAATTGATATTTCAAAATGAAATTTGAAAAAATCAGAATGGACTGATAGTTTGAGTTCTTGATTCTCTATAGTAACAGCAATTTGTGTAAGAAATTGCTGTTAAGTAAAACATCAAGTATTGATGATAACAAGATTGTTTATAAACCTGATAAAATATGTTTAGAAAAATTCATACTATTATCATCTTTAGGAATATGAATTAGGTGACTTTTGAATGTTGGAGGTAATAACTGACAAAGGTATTTTTAAAAACAGAGCACATTTTCATGAAAAAGAAAGTTTAAAAAAAATCTTGGCCAGATTTGGTGGCCCACGCCTGTAATCCCAACATTTGGGAGGCCAAGGCAGGCAGATCACAGGGTCAGGAGTTTGAGATTATTCTGGTCTACATCGTGAAACCCCATTTCTACTAAAAATACAAAAATTATCTCAATGTGGTAGCATGCACCTGTAGTCCCAGCTACTCGGGAGGCTGAGGCAGGAGAATGGCTTGAAACCAGGAGGCAGAGATTGCAGTGATTCAGGATAGCACTACTTCACTCCATCCTGGCAACAGAGCAAGACTCCATCTCAAAAAAATAAATAAATAAATAAAAAATATATACACACATATATTTATTTATGGAGCCAAACAAAATTATATAACATAGATGAAAATGATCAGGAACCACAGCAAAAGTCCTGCATATAGCTAAATGAGCAAGGAACTGGAGAAAGTTTTATGTGATGCTTCAGATTTAACAAATTTCTTTTTCTTTGAGACAGGGTCTCACTCTGTTGCCCAGGCTGGTGTGCAGTGGCACAATCAAGGCTTACTGCAGCTTCTACCTCTCAGCCTCAGGTGATCCTTAAACCTCAGCCTTTTGAGTAGCTGGGACTACAGTTGTACACCACCATGCCTAGCTAATTTTTTTGTATTTTTTGTGGAGATGGAGTTTTGCCATGTTTCCTCTATTGGCCTTGAATTTCAGGGGTCAAACAGTCCGCCCAACTCAGCCTCCCAAAGCACTGAGATTTCAGGCAAGAGCCACCATGCCCAGCAATGCTTCTGATTTTAAATTAAATTTAAAATTTATTTACAAGCATTCCTTGAAATTCAAATCTATTTGTTTTCTGAGTTCATATTGCCATCTTCAAGAGGAAGGGTGCCACATTATAAGAATCTGTTTGATTCCTTAGTTTCTGGTAATTATAGCGAAAATTTAGTTATAAAAATTTATCTAAACATTTTTTTTCTATATTAATTCAATTCCCAAAAATCAAAAAGGAGAATTAAGAGATCTAGATTTTGAATGCTATCTTGTTGTATTCATACATACACATATATGCATATGTAGAATCTGAAAAAACTATGCAGTTTATTCCATCATTGTATCATTTTAATAGACTTTATTGTCTCATCTATATATCATTATTATACAGAGTCAGTCTCTCTCTCTCTCTCTCTCTCTCTCTCTCTCTCTCTCCCTCCCCCTCCCCTCCTCCCCCATCACCGACCACCTTGTCTTATTCTCACAGATTGGTTTTCAGTTATCACTTCCTATTTTCTTTGTAATCTCTTCCATGGATCCTTCATCTATTCTTCCCAGACATCCAGGAATTCAACCATGACTTCTGTAGAAAAGAAACCAAAATCTATGGTTCAAGGTTTTTGAGCTCCACAAAAAATTTCAAACATCCCTTTGGCATTTCCACAGGGCTTTGTTAATGATTGTACAGACTATTCTCTCCTACAAATTTCCAGCAGGGGGGTCAGTGGGAGCTGAAATCTAGCTCAGGGCAGACATGCACCAGAGGACATAGCCACCTATAGGGAGTACATTTTCTAATTTATACAAAAGTATCTTGTGCTCTGGTGGGCCTGAATCGTCACCTAGTTTTCCTGATGTGCTCTTGGATTCTATATGGCACATTAATGTGATAAAGTGAGTCGCCTCATTAAAAAGAATACAAAACTATACATTCTTTTCTGGAAAGAGCTCCAAAATATTCTGCCATGTAAAAAGAATGGAGTTTCATAGAATACTCTTAATATTTTTCAAATATAAATAATAATTCATTATTACAGGAATAGAAAAAGTTTTAGATATAAGTACCAAAGTATTATTATTTGTTGTCTCCATTGTTTGCAAGTATATATCCCATATGTTTCTATAGTGTTTGAATTTTTTATTAACTTCTCATTAGTCTTATAAACAAAACAATAAAATTGTTTTAGAGTCAGAATTTATTCTCCATAATGAAATTAATACTAGGTCATTTTAGGGAGCACTTAATAGTAATGATCCCTCAGTACATGCTAAATACATACAAGTCAGTACACTAATGCTGGCAGGTACATACTACTATTATTTTACACATGAGACCAGAGAAGTTATTTCTCCTAATGTACTACTATTCCCTCCTACTTGAAAATGTGGTTATCTTTGAACTTAACTCTGCTCTCAGGTTGTTCGCCATATCTGTTTACTCTCATCATTATCCATATGTATTAAAATTACAATAGTTCAGATCTTTATGCATTCTCACCTGAAATATTGCAGTAGGCTTTTATCTGTTCTTATTGCTTATCCCTTTTGCTGTATAATTCTGCAAGGTTAAGCTTGCTAAGTGAAGTCCCAGTTATATTGATTATTTTTTAATATGTTATCATCTGTAATATATACAGATATGTTGTATATATAAATACATTATAATATATACAATAAATATATTAATATAATATTAATATATGCCATATTAATGCATTGTAATATGGTATATATTAATATATATGCAATATCATATAATATATAATATATATAATGTAATATATACCATAATATATTAATATGCCATATTAATACATTGATAATATAATGATGAATATGCTATATGAATATATGTTAGCAATATAGTGATATATGTTACATAGACTTGTAATATGCCATCAAAAATTTCTTTAGTATTCCTAAACTACAGGTCCTGCTTTAACTTCCACTACCCCTACTGTTCTGCCTAAGTCATTCTAAGGCCTTGTTAAATCATTGAGTATATATATATTTTTTTAAAGAAGCCAACATTTTTTATGACTCTAAATCTTACTTATGCTAAAGTCTTTTCTAGAATATCTCCACAACTCCAATTCACTCATCGAAAACATATTTCCAAAAAAAAAAAGAAAGAAAGAAAACATTTCCCCACGTAAGCTCAAGCTCAGATGTCACCTCTTTAGTGAAATATTTTATAATTCTTTGCCAATAGGCTTCTTAATTTAAATTGCTAAAGCTCATTGCTTCAGAACCTATTACAACTGTTCAAGTATTAGGGATAATTATATACTTGTGTAAGCCTAGCTCATTAGTTTACTGAGTAGATAGACTTCATCTTTCTCCTTTATATATATTTCACTCAGTAACAGTGATATGAACCTCTTAATCGATATGTTTGTCAAATTGCATTATATACATTTCATTCTGACTAGTGTTTTCATGTTGTTCCTTGACTGCTCTCTTAATTGAACTATTTGAACAACATTCAGTATGCTCAATAAACAGCAATATGATGATCATATGTATCAAATGAACAAGGCATTTCTTCTTTCAATTTAATTAATGAATCCCTACCATGTGAAGAAAATTTCGAGTATCTCTGAAAGGAAAAACAGAAAGAAAGAAAATAAGTGAGGCATCATGTAAATTTTCATGTAACTTGCCCTCTAGTGAAAGAGATAGACATAAACACATATAACTAACATGTAATTTAGTGCAAAATGAAATACAAAATACAGGCACAAACAAAATACAGATGGGAACGGAGAAGAAGGGATCAGAGAACACTTCACCATAAAAAGACAGCGTTTGAACATACCCTTGAAGGAGGACTATGATTTGACTTCAAAACTGTAGGAAATATTTTAGGCTGAGGAGACAGAATTATTAAGAAAATCTGAAACTGCCTGTTTCAAGAATAAGGAATGTTGTATTGATGAGAGTCAGGATGTGAAAGGATGCAGAAGAGGAGGGTAAAGAGATTCATAAGATCCAAATTCTGGAGGGCTAGAAAATTGTAGATTTTATACTTTATGAAATGAGAAGGCACTAAAGGTAATATTTTGGTCTTGTTTCTTTTTCATTTTCCAGCTTTAAACTACCATTGCCAAAATAGAAGATATCCCATTTCTAAAAAAAGTTTCCATCTTTTAAAAGTTTTTTTTTTTGGTAAAGTGAAAACCATTAAAAGTGTGTTTTTGTGAATTTATTTTTGTTATGTTTTGCTTTTGGCAAAGTGTAAGGCTGAGGTGGCAAAGAATGGGAAAGTTGGCATAATTTGATGTGCTTGGTTAGCATAATAATATAATATGTAATTTTAATCATGGTACTTCACCAAATACTCGGCATCTTCCATTTGCCAGGCATTTTATTAAGTACTAGGTATAAATATGTTAACAAACTCATATTAGTAAAAAGTTAGTTCTGCTCTGAAGGCTGGTATGTGGGATTGATGTGTTAAAAAGTAATTATAAGCTGGGTGCAGTGGCATATATATGAAATCCCACCTACTCATTAGACCGAGGCAGGAGGATTGCTTGAATGCAGGTGTTTGAGATGAGCCTCAGCAACAAAGTGAGACCCATCTATTTGTTAAAAAGCAATTATAATGAATAGTTAGTATTTAATGTGTAGAGAGTTTCAGTTTGGGAAGATGAATGAAGTTCTGAAGATGGATGGTGGTAAGGCTTCTTAACAATGTGCATGTACTTTATGCCATTGAATAGTACTTAAAGGGCACACTTAATGATAAAAAATATTAACTTTGTTTTATCACATTAAATGTAATTACAATACAGTATGACTAATGTGAAATAAAGGCAGGTACAAAGTTTAGAAATATTACCAAAGATAGTAATTCATTGTATGGGTATGAATAGGAAGAACAGATGGTGCTATAAAAATGAGTATAAAGAGCTCACCAGATGGACTTGGAGGAAGAAAAGGGAAGCAGGTAAAGGTAGGATTGGGGAGGAAGTGACTCAGAGCGGAAGATCTGAGTGAGGGGTAGCTAGAACTGGGCTTTGCTCTGCAGACAGCAGTGAACCAACAGAGTTTTTAGGCAGGGAAGAGAAATGTGATCAGATTTTTTATTTTATAGACTAATGGTATCTTAAAAAGTTAAAGGTAAAAAAATGTATTAGACGGCCAAGGTACTGTATTTAAAGATATATTTAAAAGAATCTTGGCCGGGCGCGGTGGCTCAAGCCTGTAATCCCAGCACTTTGGGAGGCCGAGGCGGGTGGATCATGAGGTCAAGAGATCGAGACCATCCTGGTCAACATGGTGAAACCCCGTCTCTACGAAAACTGTAAAAAATGAACTGGGCATGGTGGCGCGTGCCTGTAATACCAGCTACTCAGGAGGCTGAGGCAGGAGAATTGCCTGAACCCAGGAGGCGGAGGTTGCGGTGAGCCGAGTTCGTGCCATTGCACTCCAGCCTGGGTAACGAGTGAAACTCCGTCTCAAAAAAAAAAAAAAAAAAAAAAATCTTTATGATTTCTTTAAAGAGTCAAGGGGCCAGTGTCATAAAATACAGCACTGAGTAGACTACAGGTATTACTCAGTGTGGCTTTTCTTATGTTGTTTTTGTAATGGCAAATATAAATATAAATTTTAAAAATCAAGCAAAATATTGTAAATAAATGAATACATAATGAAAATTTGCTGTAATTTTAGGCCTTTTTGAATGGCCCCACGTAGGCAGATTGTATTGTTAACAATGAATACGTGTTTCAGGCCATTGTCCTAAAAAAAGCGAGCCCAAACAATTTAGTCACAGAAAATACAATAAAGTCTTTATTTTTTTTTTTTGGCAGAGTATTTTTGTTATTGCTTAAAATTGGAAAGCCACAAAGAAGCACAGTTAAGGAAAGTGCAAGGGGGAATAAATAGATTACATTCTAACAATGTGTTCTCTTTTATCAGAAACCTGTACTTTTTAAAAATTATTTAATTAAGCCAGACAAAATGGATTATTCAGAAGCTCCTGTGAAAATTCAATTGACAGACTAATTTGCAGCGAATACACAGGCATGCTTATTTTAAAAGCTTTTGTACATGATTGCATTATACATAAAAAGAACTGGCAAGTGTAGTTGTAGGCTGAACTGTATTTTTTTATTGCCTTTATTCTGTGCATGCTTATTCCAACTACTGAATTTACCAGATTTCAACTGGAATTTTCCAAGGGAATTAACATTTATTGTACCTCATCTACAACCAGCTTTATCTCTGAAGTCTATTTTCCTAAAGAAAAATTAAAGAACTTGCATAGGCATATCAAGTACCATTCACATTTAGAAAAATATTGGATCAGAATGGTGAAAGGAGCTAGAGGCAGCAACACACATTTGGGGAGCATTATAGGCCCATGGATCATAGCCATTGCATCAAGTACATAATACATTATTCCATGTAATCATCCCCAAATTCCTTTGAGTTAGGTTCAGAACTAGTACTCTGTTAAATGCATCGAAATAAATGGAAAACTGGAAAGGTGAATCGATAAAGGCAAAGGTGGAAACTACCCTAGAAGCAAAGAAGAGGCTGGAATGAAGGAAGGAGAGATATCAGACTCAAGCAAGTCAGGAGTCACTGAACCTAAAGAGAGGTAGCAATAGCGAGATAGTAAGATATTGAGTGAGAGAGTTTTAAGCATAGAGATTGGAGGTGTCCAATGTTTCATCAAGGCATGGACGATTATGTCTCATATGAAATGATTTGATTTATAGTTAAGAGGTCACTGGAAATGTTTACAAATATAGTTTCAGTAAACTATAATGAAAGTAGAATAGCTGTGATTAAAAGAATGTATGTTTAGAAAAAACGAAGGAAGGTAATACTCTTTTGAGAAACTTGGCAATGAAAGGAAGGCGAGAGTATACGCTGAATGATTCTGGGCAGTATTTAGAGGTAGCCTTTTTATGATGGGACAGAATTGAAAATGCTTATAGACATTGGGAACAAAGCTATAAATGAAGGACATGAAATTGTTGATGGCAGCACAGTGGAGAATAAGCATAATTTCAAGATCAATGGCAAGTAATAGAACTCCTTCCTCTGAAAAATGAAGGAAGGAAAACAGAACACATAATGTGGCGATGAATGAAGATTTTGATTTGGAGAGGATTTTTTTTTATCAGGGATTCTTTGGAAGGAAATGGGTTATCTGCTAAGGAAGATGAGAACAGAGTTATTTTTTATGAGCTAATGAGACTGTAAACAAGACAATGTAGAACACAGCAAGGAGCCAATAAGACTAAGCAAAGAAATTTTAATGTGAGATGGGTAGACCCAGATGAGGTTCTCAATCAGTAACCTCAGCAAATTAAATAAAAGCCAGTATTTCACAGTTCTTACCAACTGAAACAACATGGATTCTCCCATGGCATTTCCTTATTTAAATCTATAAAGTTATATTATTCATCATAATTCACAAGGAAGAGATACAGACATTGAGCTAAAGTTGTCTTTGTTTACTTTGGCCACTTGGAATCGGTGGTAAAATGTTTCCCTAAAACTTGACAGGAGTAAAAATTAGGGAACTTCTGAAATCCATGAGTAGTTCAGCTGTATTTGAATAGTTTAAAAGAAACTTAAATAGCTGATAATGATCCAGAAAAACATAGAGAAAATAGGAGATTTGCTGAACAATGTTCTGTTAAGGAATTTGCCTAGAGGGAATTAATAGAATTACTCTTCTTAAGTTATAAGATCACTTATTTGAAAAATTAATCAAATGACTAAGTCAGTTTTCTCTTCAAATTGAAACTGCCATATCTGTGAAAGCACCAGATGTAGAAAAAGAGACCACTGCAAAAGCTCTTGAGTTAAATTATTTCAGAATCCTAAAACTGAAAATCATTTCTCTTGATGAGTCTTTGCCAGTTATTCACATTTGCATCTTTTAATTCTATCTCTTTCTCAGTTCTGTGAGATGAAATCAAGATTTAATTTTTATGTCTATCATTGCTTTATAAAAGTGATTACTCATAATGACTTTCTAATTTCCTATGCAGTGCTACATATTCTAACTCAACTGATAAGCTTATTTTAATTATTAGGAATCATATTAGTAAATTAGTAAATTCCCTGACCAAATTTTAAGTAAACATTCTAACAGAAAGTCAGAAAAAAAGGTTTTTTGTTTTGTTTTGTTTTGTTTTATTAACAATTGAAACAAATCATCCTGGCTAAACTTACCAGATGAGAGTATTCATTTAACGACAACAGTGTTTGCATAGGACAGTGACACCCTTGCAGCTCTGAACTTATGTCCCTTGAAGATAATGCAAAACTCTCTGCTCTTATGTTTTTAGCTTGCTTCCAACCGTTTTGAGTTTCCAAAAGACCCAGTTATTGGGAAAGTATTATTTCCTGTTGGAAATGTATTATTTTTGGTTGGAAAACTGTGGTTTTTAATTTCCTGGAAAAGTTGAATGATGGTTGAACATTGGATTTTGGATTTTTTTTTTTAATTTTAGATTGGTAAACTAAAAGTTTCAGTCTTGTCAAAACCAGTAGTTACTTACAAAGACCTATGATTTCTTCTTTTACCCCTTGATTATCTCTTGTGATTATATTGTATTATAAAGATAAGTGAAGAAACTGTAAATTATCCAAGTTGTTATCATCAGTAGAAAATATCTCTTTTGCTGTTGATAATTATACTGTTATAATACAAAGAGTCTTTCCCAGACAAAAGAAAATCAAGGTATCTTATAACAATACATGTTAAAATCCAACAAAGAAGAGAGGTAACAAAGTTGTTTGCTACTTCTATTTGTACTATTTCCAAGTCTTGTGTGAAGCAGTTACCTAAAATAGAAGTTAAAAGTGTCACCTATTGTGTATAAGGCATTTGAAGCTTCTTTGCAAATCTTTTCAGACTCTGTCCTGTTTTGATTAGAATATTTTCTTTGATAAAATCATAAGGTATATTTTTTAATTGTGGTAGCAGGAATTTTTGCATGTGGAGATTTTAAACCACTTCTTTTTCTATTAATAGCAAGATCGCAGTTGATATTAATACTTGGATCATAAGCATCATAAATTGACCTATTTTACCCATCTTTATTCTTATTTTTAAGCTAACAATTTGAGAAAGATTATGTATTGCTTAGGAGTTTAGGTGAAATATTGAACTTTAGTCAGCGACAAGATACAAAGTTGAAAAAAAAAAAAAAAAAAGAACATTAACCTTAAGTCAGAAGATTCAAGTTTGAGTTATAGATCTATCATTTACTAATTCTGTAACTCCTGGCAATTAATTCAATTTCTCTGTGCCTCAGATTTTTTTTTTAAATCTGTGAAATGAAATGCATTAGTAAATTTTGGACCTATCTTTCAAAGAAGTCATGATATTTGGGTGCGACAATATACAGGGAAGCATTTTGTAAATGTGACACAGTAAAGTTTTATTGTTATCATTAGACTCAAAAGTCAATATTAGTTATTAGTTGAGCAAATGAAAATACTTTTCTGTTCGTACTTTGAATGTGATAATAAATGAAATGATAGTAGTACTTTGTACTTTATATTATACTCATGACTTAATCTCCTTTGCTTTGTTTTTGAAATCTTCTTTTATTGAATAAACAAATACCTTATTTGTTCATAGAGTAATTATGTAACACTATATTCATCTTATAAATGAAATTGCAATTCACTTATTCACGTATTTGATAAAAAAATAATAGCATCTGCAATTTTAGAGGAGGTTACTGTGTACTTGGTACTGCACTAAGTACTATAACCATGCCCCACACCCACACACATTCTTTAGTTAATCATAACTAAACTATGAGAAAAGTATAATTATTACTAGCACTTTGAAAGTTAAGAAATTGAGTCATATAGAAGCTAAGTGAATTGTTCTGAGTGTTATTACTAATCAAAAGGAATCCAAATCTAAGATATCTGACTCTCAATTTGAGTGTAGCCACTATGCCACCTGGCCTTTCTCCCAACGATATTTCCTCATATATGAAACTGGCAAGCTTCCTCGTCTTTTAGCAATTTGAATTTATCATGATATCTTCATATATATACATGAATTGTCTCAGAATTTATAACTCCATTACATTGAAAGAGACAATATGAGACATATTAGATTAATATTGCATGTATCAAATATGCAAGAGACAGATTAATATTGCAAGTATTAAATCAATTAATCACATTAAGCTGCCTTTAAAAATGCCAAATACCGGGATAAAATTTAACATTTAACTCTACGTAAAAGATTAATTAAAGCACCCAGATATTTACAGTTATTAAGATAAATTTGATTGTTATATCACAGTATAAACTTTGGTATAAGTGACTGAGGAAGTGTCCCACAATAAATGGCATGAAAACATTATAGTGGCTACTATGGTTTAAATATAGAAAATGAGATGCCTCAGGTCATATTAAACAGGATGAAATGATTTCTGCAGCACTTCTTTGTTCCCATGTCATTTTTAACAAGAAAGTTCAATAGCCCTCAAATATTGAAAAATGTGGAAGTTCCAAATAAGGGAACTCTTGAAACACTAAATAAATAAATAAATAAATAAAACGGAGTAGAAGGATATACATTAATTGCCTTAATTTTTAAATTAATAATTGACTGCTTATGATTTTACTGTTTAAAAACTTGCCAGCAAAAAAAAAATTATAATTTGATCAGCTGGCATTTACCATACACTTTTGCCAGAGTTTAGCCAAATAGCACTGAGGGTACAGTCCTGTATAGGACCTCCCTCACTTCTGATGCAACTGCAAGTTTAGGAGATTCTCAGATGCCCCTTTAGGTTCATAAGTCACTAGAAAGCCTCACAGAACTCACTGAAATCTATTATATTATGGTTATGGTTTATTACAGGTAAAGATTACAGATTAAAATCAGCCAAAGCAAGAGAAACAAAGGGTCAGAGTCCAGGACGATTTCAAACACAAGGCTTCTGTTATCCTCAGGACATATTACCCTTCTAGAATTGACACATGACAGAATATTACCAACTAAGGAACCTGAATCAAACTTTGATGTCTGAAGTTTCAGTTAGAGTTTCATTACATAAGCATAATTGATTGATTACCTGTTTGGTTCATCACAGTCTTGAAGTTGAGAGGGAAAACTCCCTAAATCATCTAGTTGGTCAATCTGTCATAACTGTCCCCCAACCTGGATTATCAAGTGTAGTCAGCCCCACCTTAAAATCTAGTGTATCCTGCCTTTTTCCTCAACAATAACACTTCTACTGGGTGTGACAAGATTATCTCCTCAAGGCTGAGGGCAAAGCCTAACTTCCTTTGGGTAAGGTCAAATTCTTTACCACACAAGTATAAATCATCTTAATTTTTATTTTAATTGAAGATTTTTATGCATTGTTAGTGCTGATGATTTGTCATATTATGACTTAATAACATGTTGATAAAGCCAAAATGGTATTTTTCACTCAGAAAACAGTATCACTGGGTGATAAGGAGGAAAATAGCTTGTAGCAGAATCAGAACATGTGTTGTGGAAGTTTGGTAAGGCCATGGCAGAGAGGGAAAGCGATAGTCTTTTAAAAGAAAATTACAAAATAATTAATACTGTCATTAGCAAGTTTAAGAAGGGCAACTACTCTTTTTGAGGCAGCAGGCTGAGTCAAGTATATTTATTTTAGTGTTGTTTATCACACTCTCTTTCAGGAAGCTCCAACCACTTACTTACCTTTCCTTACCTTCAAGTTTATGGATCCCCACATTATGAGGTCATTGCTATTGTTAACAGTGAAAATGTATTGAGATCTTGCAATTACCATATTGCCTTTAAAGCAGGGAGTACTATCACCATTTTAAAGATGCAGAAAACATATGGTTCTAAAGCTTAAAGCAATTCACCTGAATCACATAGTAAATGCCTGAGCCATTTCCCTTTTCTTGGTGGTGTATTCACTTCCTTTAATCCTTTTAAAATTTTTTCTCCAGGTTATGGTTAGTCACCACTTATTCCCAGAAGCATATTATTTTTTTATCTAACCATGGGATTGGATAGATTTGCACCCTCACTGCTATGTCTGTTGAGTGCCTGTCACAGATGGCATTCCTTCTAGCCAGTAAGTATTATAGGGAGCTCTAAAACATATAAAGAAAACTTCTAGGGGTAAGATCAGGAAATAGCACACATGACTCCTGCTTACATGCCAGTGAACAAAACTTGGTCACTCTAAGCTGTAAAAGAGACAAGGATGTGCAATCTCTATTTTCATGGCCATATACAAAAGTTCTATTGCTGAAGAATGGGAGACTGAATATTAGTGTGCAACAAGTAGACTCTAGAACACACAAAACATAAAGAATGTTTGGAATTCATTAATGAATTTAATAAAGTAATATAAAAATGTATATGTAAATATCAGTAGTATTCCCACACCAGCAGTAAATAGAAAGCATTAGTCAAAAGCATATTTCATTCAAATAACTGTACAGTCGTTTTGAGAGCTAAATAAAATAATTCTGAAATTTCCTTACAAAATAAACGTAAAATATGTAATAATGTTATGACAATTAAAAATTGTTGATAATGGGTTTTCCTAGGATGCACACATATATTAAAATATATTTTAAATTCTTTTATCACTTTGATTACATTTATTCTTAAGTATTTTATTATTTTCATTGCGATTGTTGAGTTTTCTTAATTTCCTTTACAGATAGTTTGTTGTTTGTATATGAAAATGCAACTGATTTTTTAATCTTGATTTTGTATTCTGCAACTTGAATTATAACAGTTAGTAGTTATAACAATGAGTCTTTCTAGTTTTTTATGTCTGTGGTCATGTCATTTGCATATAGATTATTTTACTTCTTCCTTTCCAATTTGTTGCTTTTTATTTTCTTTCCCTGTCTAATTGCTATGGCTAGGACTCCAGTGCTATGTCAAAAAAAAAGTAGTAAAAGTGGGCATTCTTTTCTTGTACTGGATCTTGGAAGGAAAGCTTTCAGTTGTTCTCCATGGATTATGATGTTAGCTATGTACTTTTTGTGCATGATCTTTACTATGCTGAGATAATCTTCCTCTATACCTATTTTGTTGAGAATAGTTTTCATAAATAAATGCTGAACTTTGTCACTTGCCTTCTGTGCATCAGTTGAGGTAATTCTGTTTCTAAAATAATTTTGTTAATATATGGTATCATATTGATTGATTTGTGTATGTTGAACTATCCTTGCATTCCAGAGATAAATCTCTCTTTGTTCATGGCATATAACATATTTAATGCTCTGTTATTAGGTTTGCTAGTATTAGGTTTGCTAGTATTATGTTCAGGGTTTTTGCATATATGATCATCAGAAATATTGGCCTGTAATTTTATTCTCTTACAGTGTCTTTGATTTTGAAATTAGGGGATCCTGACCTTCCAAAATGAGCTTTTAAGTGTTACTGCTTCTTCCATTTTTTGGAAGAGCTTAAGAATTGGTATCAATTCCTCTTTCAATGTTTGGTAGAATTCATCTGTGAATCCATTAGTTCATGGGCATATTGAGGGTAGGGGGAGTGATTACTGATTCAATCTCCTTATTTTTTTAATTTTGCTGTTCAGATTATCTATTTTTCAGTATTGGCAGATTGTTTATTGGAATTTATCCATTCCTTCTAGGCTCTGCAGTTTGCTGGGGTATAATTGTTCATAGTAGTCCTTAATGATCCTTTCTATTTTGTAGGCATTCATTGTAATGTCTCCTCTTTCATGTCTAATTGTATTACATTCATTAATTTTTGGAGCCAGGGGCAGAAAGCTATGGTTTGAATACATATCCCAAAAGGTCATAGGTTGGAAACTTAATCCCAATGCAACAGTTTTGGGAGGTAGAGCCTAATGAATGGTGATATGGTTTGGCTTTGTCCCCACCCAAATCTCATCTTGAATTCTCACGTGTTGTGGGTGGGACCTGGTGGGAGGTAATTATATCACGGGGGCAGGTTTTTCCTGTGCTTTTCTCATGATAGTGAATAAATCTCATGAGATCTGAGGGTTACTATAAGAGCTCCTGTAAGAGATCTCTCTTTGCCTGCCAACATCAATGTAAGAAGTGACTTGCTCATCTTAATGGGTTGCCCCTGAATTCCTTCTATTCTTTCTATTGCTTTGCTGCTTAGATATTTCCTTCACCAGATACCATAGTTTCTCACTCTTACGTTCCGCATTCCATAAAATCTAAGAATATTGACACAATTCTACCAGTCTTTGCAAAGGTGTAAAAAGTATGGCATTTACTTTAGTTTCTAAACCTTGTTTCTCATTTCCATCTGAGATCTCATGAAAATGACATATATATACACAGACACACACATGCACACACACACACACAAATATGTTATACATGCTATATATGTGTGTGTATGTATAGATATACATATATAAATATATATATGTTCCTTTGATTCACCTTTTTGTCTCTAGAGACAGTTCTAGACTTAAAGTCTATTTTGTCTTATATGAGCATAGCTACCACCAGCTTTTTTTTGGTTACCATTTGCATGACATAACTTTCTTTAGCCCTTCATTTTCAAACTTTGTGTGTCTTTATATCTAAGGTGAGTCTCTTGTAAACAATAAACCACTGAATCTTGTTTTATTACTTTTTTCTCTAAATCTATTCAGCCATGCTATGCCACTTGATTGGTGATTTTAATTCATTTAAAGTAATTATTGACAGGAGAGGAATTACTAATGTCATTTTGTTAATTGTTTTCTGTATATTTTGCAGTTCATTTTTCTCTCTCTCTCTGTTCTCTTACAGTCTACTTTTTAATTTTATGGGTTATTTATAGTTCTTTGTTTTGATTTTACCTTTTGTGTGTATATTATGGGTATTTTTGTGATTAGCTCAAAGCTTGCATAAAATATCCTGTGGTTACAACAATCTTTTTTAAATTAATAGCAATTTAATTGAATACAAAATCTCTACACTTTTACTCCCCCTCTTTACCTCGCCTCATTTGTGTTTTTGTAGTCAGAGTTTCTTTTTATATTGTGTACTCATTAACAGTTTTGTATCTCTAACTTTTACATTAGAATTATAAGTAATTTATGCAGTACCATCATAATGTTACTTTAACCTGCATTTCTCTATATGTTTACCTTAACCAGTAACATTTATACTTTCATATGCTTTTATGTTACTATTCAGTGTGTTTTTATTAAAATTTGAAGAGCTCCCTCATGCATTTCTTTTAAGGCTGGTCTATTGTTGATAAACTCCTTCAATTTTTACTTGTAAGACTTTATTCCTTCTTCACTTTTAAAGAGTAATTTTGTTGGATATATTGTTCTTGATAGCCAGTTATTTTATTTCAATACTTTGAATATATCATCTCACTCTGGGCCTGCAAGGTTTCTGCTGAGAAATCTACTAATAGTCTTACAGGGGTTCCCTTTCACATAATGAGTTAGTTATTTTCTTGTGGTTTTCAAATCTCTTTGTCCTTGAATTTTGACAATTTGATTATAATTTGTCTCAGTGTGATGTTTTTGGGTTGATCCTATTTGGGAACTTTTGAGCTTCATGAATTTGGATGCCATGTCCCTCATGAGATTTGAGAATTTTCAGCCATTTTTTCTTTAAATATGCTGTCTATCAGTTTCTTTTATTCTTCTTGTTTTTTTGCAGGGGACTCCCATAATGTATAAACTGGCCTACTTGATGGTATCCCATAGATCTGATAGGCTTTCTCCTCTTTTTTTCATTTTTCTGTCCTCTGACTGGTTAAGATCAAAAGACTTGTCTTTGAATTTTCAGATTCTTTTTTCTGTTTGATCAAGTCTACTATTGAAGCACTCTACTTTATTTTTCATCTTATTCTTCATCTCCAGAACTTTTGTGAGACTCTTTTTTACCTCTTTATTTTTACCTTTTAATTGAAATTTTAGTTTAACTTTTTATTTAACTTTTCATTTTTTCATGTATTGTTCTCCTGATTATTGTCAAGCTATGTATCTGTGTTTGCTTCTAGCTTGATGAGCTTCTTTAAAATAATAATTTTAAATTTTTTGTTGGGCAACTGATAACTCTCCATTTCTTTGTTATCAGTTACTAGAAAACTATTGTGTTGCATTTGTGGTATTTTCCTGATTTTTCATATTCTTGTAGACATGCATTGATGTCTGCACATTCGAGGAAATTGTCCCCCTTCCAAATTTTATGTACTGGCTTCAGTAAAAAAAGACCTCATCTGTGGGAAAGTATGAAGCCATCATACCTGGTCTATGGTAGCCCCTCTGAAGGGACACAATAGCTATTCCAGTAATTAGACTCCAAGTAGTTCCATCAGCTAAGGTCAGCATTGGTGAAGATTACAGCTTTTTTAGTATACAAGGCTGAGGATGTCTGTGAAGGCAGCAATGGCTTGCAGCATCCCCAGTCATGAAAGCTTTTGAAGTCCTCCTGCTTTCCTTTGATCCACAGGAGAAGTTGTGATGGAGGGGATCCTTCCTGGTGCCTATGTCTAAAGTGTGAACCTACATAGAACACTGGTGGCACTGGGGTCTGGAATGCAGATTCATGTGGCATGGCTATGGATTTAGATATGTATGCAAATGCACATGACCAAGACATTTCATGTTTAATATTTATTTATATCAAGAAGTCACTTTATTCCCTCTCAAACTTTAATATCCAACATAATTAAGGTGAAAAATGAATTAAATGTAAAAAGTAAAATTATAACTAGGGAATGAAATATTGATTATTTGCATTGCAAAAATACACTGGCATCTTTCAGACCAAACAGGAATAGCAAAAGCCAAACTTGAGATTCTATTTTAGAAAAGCTAAAATTTTTATAATAATAAAAGAAAAACAGAAAAATTCAATGTCATGAAAAATGATAAATAAAAATGTATACAAGGACAATAATATGAGACTTTATGTTCATTGTAAAAACGTTCATTCAATAAATATTTATAAAAGCAACTATAATAACACAGATTCCCTACAAAATGTGAGGTTCTTTTGTAAGTGCTTTGTATACTTTAACTGATTTTCTTTTTACATGAATAACAATTAAGACTGATATTGCAAACATCATTACTTCACAGATAAAAAAATCGAGGCAGAGCATAGTTGAGCAACTGGTTTGCTTTCGTAGTGTCAGTAAGTGGTGGAACTAGAATTCTACTGCACGATTTTGATCTTAATCAGTACTTTATACCATCTACTCAGCAGATACTAAGCAATGTTTTGGATGTCAAAGGCATATCAGTGACCAAGGAGGAAGAAACTGCTTTCCTCAGAGGTCTTATATTAGAAATAGTTAAAAACTATTTTTATGTACTGATAAATTCTATGAAATGAATGTCATGGCTATAGATAGAGAATATTGCAAATGTAATTGGCATTTAGTTTTAAATATTTTTTCTGTGTTCTCTCAGTTGTTTCCATTTTAATATTAACCAATATCGTTATATTATCTGAATCTCTGCTGTTAGGCATAAGTACACAAAATAGCATGTGAGAAAAACACATTATCACTATCAAATAATTCCATTCCCAGGGGTCATTTTTCCTTTGTACTGATTTAAATGAAATTACAAACAATGTGTATACCTAAACATCTGGAATTTGAATTATAGTTCTGACTTTAACTGTATCCATTTGAATAGTTTTTTTTTTTTTTTTTTCTTAAAGAGATAGACAACTACTAGACTAGGTATCAGGAAACTTCTATAAAAGTCCAGCTAGTAAATATTTTCAGCTTTATGAACCAGATGGTCTCTGTCACAACTACTTTACCATTGTGGAGTGAAAACAATCATAGACAACATGTAAAAAAATGAGTTTGGCCATTTTCCAATTAAAATTTATTCATGGACACTGAAAATTGATTTCTTATAATTTACACAATATTATTCTCTTTCAATGTTTTACAACCATTCGAAAATGTAAAAACAATTTTTAGCCCGCAGGTCTGACAAAATCAGAAATAAGGGGCAAAAAAAGTATGAAATATTCTTTGGAAAGTGGACAGTTTTGAGTAGTCAGAAATTAGTGTTGGCAAATAAGGAAAAGTGGTATGTAAAAATCCTTTATTCTAAATGGAATATTTACTTGGATGCGGTAAATATATTTTACTCAGGAAATAGAACGCTGATGATAAGAAAGGAAGGAGGCAAACCTACTCCAAAGAGGAGCTATAATGCCCACCCAGTGAAATTTACTTTTTCCCTAAGTCATTCTGCTATTCACTAGCTTTGTAACCATAGGCAATTTCCTTTTTCTCTTTGCCTAGTTAGCTCAACCATAATAGTAACTTATAATGTTGTTGTGAGATTTAAATGAATTAATACATGCAAACAACATAAAACTAGTTTGCATAATCTTTCAGTAAATATTGTTAATGTCATTTTAATCTTTTTAGATATAATACTGTCCAACTCCTTTAATGGTAATTGAACTGAGATTTAGGGAGGTGGACTGTCCTGTCCACAGTAAGACTGACTAGGTGGCAATTTGTTGGAGACAGGAAGAGAATTATCACTCATTCTCTGTAAACTTCATTTTCTTACTCATAATAATAAGGATATAAAGAAAAGACCACATAAGTTCTGCTCCCTTCTCATACTGACATATTTTGATATGTGCACATTCAAAAATCACATAAAAATAAAAAAATGGGTACAGATGACTATAACATGATAATTACCATTAGAACTCAACTAAATGGATTACTTTAAAAGGAAATGGACCAAACAATGGGTTTAGTATGCTTTTGTTATTTCTAAGAAAGAAACTAAATGAATAAATCCTTTTTATTACCCTGACTTGCTTTGTTATATGCAAGAATGACAAATGGATATTGTTTCTGCCTTCTACATTTTTTTCAAGCACTTTTAAAACATGTTGAAATGCTTTTATTTTCCTGAAAACTCTCTCCTTAACATAATAGAACTAAAATAATACATCTAGGACACAGCCTATAATTTTGACACTTCTGCCACGACTGGAGAAAAAATGAAAAACACATGTACTTACAGTGTTAACCACGTGTGGCTAAGGAGGTCAAATTTCATGATGCTAGAAGCAGCATAAAGAAATCAATAAGTCCATCTTCACAGGGACTCTTTTAAGTGTAACATTTTAAAAGATTCAAATAGATGGGATTATAGTGTGTTTGGATTATTAAAGCAGAATATTGGTTCTCAACAGCAAATGGAACACACTTGAATAAACAAAAGACAAAGACATGGTTAGAATTGTGTAGATTTATCTTTTTAAATTTAATACTATAACAAGTGTTTGCTAAAAGTATTTTAATACTTCTCAGCATACATAAAGTAAATGAAATAGAAACTTCTAGTCATATATGAGCATTTCATTTCATTTAAAAATGAACATTTAGGCCGGGCGCAGTGGCTCACGCCTGTAATCCCAGCACTTTGGGAGGCCGAGGCGGTTGGATCACAAGGTCAAGAGATCAAGACCATCCTGGTCAACATGGTGAAACTCCGTCTCTACTAAAACTACAAAAAATT
>NW_016107471.1:1814825-1860277 GCF_001604975.1 Cebus imitator | reverse complement strand
AAAAAAAAAAAAAAAAAAAAAAAAAAAAAAAAGAACATTTATTGAGACTTTTGAAAACAAGTATTCTCATTCACGGAGCATGTTTCCTGCTTTGTAAAATGATCATGTATGGACACATTGGATTATTTGGTTTGCATTCACTCTCAGCCTAGCTCAGTATCCTTAATTTTGCTTTTCCCATTTATTTTAATTGGGGGGATAATTAATTACTGCAGTGAGTTGTCATTTATGCCCTTAGCTGAAGCCAAACCAAATTAGATTTTGATACCTCTGACTTCAGGGGGCCAAGAGCCCTATGGGAGTGATTTTGAGGAATAAGTATGAATGAAGAGAGCATCCATTCTGTACAAAATACCAAGAAGTACTTTGTAATGATCAATACCTGCAGTAAATTATATTTGCTGTTTTCACTGTGAGGCATCTGTTTCAATTTTTGAGTAGCATTTTGCTGTGTTCTTCAAGGAGGTGAAAAGTTATTAGCAAGGACATCTTCCTTGGTGATGGAGATTTTGCCACATTTTCTTCATTAAATTCAAAATTTTTAACTCAGTTGCTGCCAATACCCTCAGTACTCGACACTGAATTATTGCAGTTGCTTTACACTTGGTAGTGCCTTCTCGGTGTTGTTTACCTTAATGAATAGTTTCTACCCTTCCTTGTTTATTTATTTGCCTATATATATTCTAAATTGAGTCTTGCTTTCATTCAGTGATAAGTATAAGTGGTTACGAATATGTTGTCCTACCACTGACACTTTTGAAAATCTGTTTAGAAACGTGTTTGCTTTCATACTCTGGATTAATTCTTTCACTTTCCTGTATTAACAGCTTCCTCTGCTGTTTTCATTACCATTCTTCCATATTATGCCACTCGTAGTTGCTAACCTAGTAAAATAGCAGTCTTATACCTTAACAATGTCCACTAATTCTTCTGGCCAACTTAAGTTGTTTTGTATTTTCTGTAGCCTTTTACATGCCTCTAATGAAGATGCTTGTATTTTATTTTTATTTTTATTATTATACTTTATGCTCTGGGGTACATGTACAGATGATGCAGGTTTGTTACACAGGTATACACATGCCATGGGGGTTTGCTGCATTCATCCTCCCATCATCTACATTAGATATTTCTCCTAATGTTATCCCTCCCCAATCTCCCTACCCTCTGCTATCCCTCCCCTAGCCCCCCCACCCCTCGACAGGCCCTGTTGTGTGATGTTCCCCTCCTTGTGTCCCTGTGTCCTCATTGTTCAACACCCACTTATGAGTGAGAACATGCAGTGTTTGGTTTTCTGTTCTTGTGTCAGTTTGCTGAGGATGATGATTTTCAGCTTCTTCCCTGTCCCTGCAAAGGACATGAACTCATCCCTTTTTATGGCTGCATAGTATTCCATGGTGTATATGTGCCACCTTTTCTGTATCCAGTCTATCATTGATAGGCATTTGGGTTGGTTCCAAGTCTTTGCTATTGTAAACAGTGCCACAATAAACATAAGTGTTCATATGCCTTCATAATCCTTTGGGTATATATCCAGTAATAGGATTGCTGGATCAAATGATATTTCTAGTTCTATATCCTTGAGGAATCACCACACTGTCTTCCACAATGGTTAACTAATTTACACCCCACTAACAATGTAAAAGTGTTCCTATTTCTCCAAATCCTCTCCAGCATCTATTGTCTCCTGATTTTTTTAATGATTGCCATTCTAACTGGCATGAGATGGTATCTCAGTGTGGTTTTAATTTGTATTTCTCTAATGATCAGTGATGATGACCTTTTTTTCATGTGTTTGTTGGCTGCATAAATGTCTTCTTTTGAGAAGTGTCTATTCATAACCCTCGCCCATTTTTTGATGGGTTGTTTTTCTTCTTATAAATTTGTTAACTTCCTTATTGATTCTGAATATCAGCCCTTTGTCTGATGCGTAGATTGCAAAAATTTTTTCCCATTTTGTTGGTTGTCAGTTTGCTTCAATGATAGTTTCTTTTGCTGTACAGAAGCTGTTAAGTTTAATTAGATCCCATTTGTCTATTTTGGCTTTTGTTTCCATTGCTTTTGGTATTAATTATTAGGGAACTATATAGATGGTCAAAATAAATGAAAATAAAGCATTATCAAGCATCAGAAAATGTATTGACTGAAATACTGATTAACTAAATAGAAGAGATATGTTAGTACAAAGTTGTATTTCATTAGAATTACATATTAATTACAATGACAAAGTATAGCTATTGTGAAGTTGCTATTGTTGAAAATCTAAATTCTAAGTTAAAATAGCATAAGCACCTGCAAAAACAAAAACAAAACATTCTACATAAGCATATATTTGAATTTCTTTTTTTTTTTGGCTATTGGAATTGTTCTGTTTTAAACTTAAAACTAAAAACAACAGTTTTGCATTCCAATTATTGTTCTAGAAAGGTTTTCAAAAAATCTTTAAATAATAATTTTAAGAGGATTTTTTAATCATTAGAAACTAGCTGAACTTGAATCCCATATGTATTTAGATATAAACAAAACCAGTTTAGATGTAAAATTTGGAAATAGCCAAATTGATGTACTTTTCATATGATGTATTTTCAATTAAAAGGTCACCATAAACTTACTGGTAATGGTGGATTTAAATTTTAGCACTTAGTTAATTGATCTATATAGGAATTGTGAGTACTAGTCAGCCAAATTTGGGATAGCAAGTTTAAAAATAAAGAAATGTATTTTTATTCATCCAATAATTATTAGTTGACTAAAGTATTGCATGTAGTAAAAATTCTAAATAACCAGAAAGTGAAACTGTTGCTCTCACCTCAAATCTACTCTGTCATTCATTAGGATAAATGAATTTATTCATTAAATTATTAAACTTCTTTTACCTGAACCAAGATATATTCTAACAATGCAAATCTCTGATTCCCATCTCAAAACAATCTGATTATTCACTGGAGCAGTTCAGTTTCACAAGCCTTCCAAATCTGCCCATGCTTAATGAAAACCATTTAAATTGAAGTTATATGCAAGCTGATCAAACTGCAGAGACTACATGAAGTTGCTCTCCATGAGTTTTAACATGCTTCAGTTCAAACAAGTGTTTCAACCTTTGTGTTTTCCCAGTTAATATATAGCAACACAAATGCAAACTATTGTGACTGAAGAGTTAATTAACTGTAAATTGTAAATCTCTACTGCTTTACTAGTTTCTTTGTTATTGTTTGTGTGTGTATGTTGCAACTTCATTGTAATCTAAGCATGGAATTCAGCTGGAATTAGAATAAGCATCTGTGTAGAAGCAAATTATGTGTTGGTGTAGTGAGACTTCGGTAAGTGTCACCCTTGGAATTGTTAATTGAATTTGGGATAAAAATAGATGAAAATAATCTTTGTTAATTAGATGTGGGCACTAACTGGAAGTTGTTAAATAAGTAAAGACGAATATTAATTTAAAAACATAAGAATGAAAATCCCTGTAGAAATAGCATGAAAGATTTTATGTAGATGTATTTTATTTTTAAAAGTAAGTTAAATTTTTTCAGGATAAATTTATATGCCTATGCTATATAAGAGTTATAAATTAAAAAAATGATAAGGTAAAAACCAAGACTTTTTTATTTCTGGGAATAAATGAAGACATCTCTTAAATGTTTTTGAAAACATCTTCTAAATTGTTTGCCAGCTCAGGGCAGAAAAATCCCCTGCCATCAGACCACAGACTTGTAGTCCTGGCCTTGATAAATATTTGGATTGTGTATCAATGACTCATTTCATTGATTACCAAAAGGCATTATAGCATAGTATTTTTTAAATGTTTTGAAGGAATCAGACGTGAATCAGAAATCTCTCCGTTTTGTCTTTTTCTGTATGACTTCAAGTATATTACATATTTTCTCTATACCAGTTTTCTCATTTGTAAAATAAAAATAAAAATACCCAATTTACAAGGTTATTGGAAAGATTAACTGAGATAATATATGTAAATTGTTTTATACTACATGGGGCATATGTTCAAGACATAGATGTTATTATTGCTAAAAGTTCTTAATTAGAAATTTAATTTCTCAACTCCCATTTCTTCATGTATGTTAATATTTCAGAAAGACAAAGGAAAGTGAAGTGAAAACTAAATTAATTTACATTCCTTTTCTTTTTTCGTTAGATAATTCTCTTGGCAGAAATTAGTTTCTTAGATACTTTTAGAATTCCATTTTTCTGTCCACAAACACCGATTCCTCCTAAATCTAAAGCACGTAAACAATGTGCCTCAAAGCATGTAAGTCATATTACCTAAGCTGCAATATACTTGCGAATATGTTTTAATAATATATTTTAAGATATGAAATTGGCTATTAATTTGAATTTATAAAACATCTCTTAATGACTTTCACTAAACCGCCCTTCCATGATCCAGCTTCTACTCTCCTTTACAGTTGCTTATGATTTCTACTTTATCTGCCTCCTCACTCTAGAGCAGTCCTTTAAGCCATTGCAGTATTTCCCAGTCTTTTATTTCCCCAATGAGCTCTTCCAGGAATCCTTTTTAACCTTGGATCCTATAATATGAACATTTGGAAGGCCTTCAAGTTCATATAGACCTCTATGTGGATAACTAATTTTCTTCTTCATATATAAATCCTGTGTATGTTTCTGTTCAATTTTTCCAACTCCTCATAGACTTTTTTTTTCCATGTATATAGTCTGTCATTATTTGACATTCTACAGATATTTCTAGAGTGCCTCCTGTTTGTCAGCCAATGTCCTAAAAACTGGGAGTAAATAATGAATCAGATACAGTTTCTAGTCTCAAGGCAGTGTGTCAAAATGGTTGGTGAGAAAACTAACATCCAGTTGTGATAGAGTAATAATTTGCATGACATGAGTTACTGGAGAATACTAAGGAATTATGTAACTCCTTGGGAAGATATGGTCCCAGAATTCATCTGAAATACTTAAAAGACTGAGTGACTAAGAGGCCGTTAAAGAGGAGGAAAGATAACTCAGGTGAACATAAAAACTCACAGCCAAGGCAGAACTTTTTATGTGTGGGATGCAAGCCTTTCAGTAAGCTAGATCAAGCAATATAAACAGAAAGATCAAACTAAAGTGGCAAGTGGAAGTCAATTCATTATTGTCAAAGTCAGTTCATTATTGTCATTATCATTACATAACAAGTGTTTAATGTACATTAAATTTGACTAAGCATTTTGCAGAACAAATACAATATAATGTAGACATTATTATCCCTCCATTTGAAATAAGAAGAACCTGAACTTGAGGTTAAGATCTTACAACCCACAACAATTACATGGGCCAGGACTCATCCTCAGCCTTTCAAGCATATTTAAGAAATATTATACTTCAGGAATCACCTCTCAAACTACTTGTACCCGGTTCCTGTTAGATTGGTACAAAAGCAATTGTGGTTTTTGCCATTAAAAGTAATAGTGTCAGGGTCTGTTTTCAAGAAATCTCAAACCTGGAAAGAAAGGATAACATAGATGCAAAGTTTGTGAAAGGAGGCAAATTTATATAATGTGCTTAGCACAGTTTCTGGTACATTACTAGAGCTCAATAAATAATTGCTATTTGCTGTTGCAGTCTTACTGCTTCCTTTTCCTTTTTTTTCTTTTCCTCCTTAACTAGAATGTAATCTCCACAAGAAAAGGAAACTGTCTGCATTTTTTCCCAGGAGTGTTTGACACTTAGAACAGTGATCAAATGAATATTTGTTGAATAAATATATTATTTCTTAAACCTTTGAGAAATCCTAAAATTTGGGAATATAAAAATATTTAATAGCCTTTTTTTCTCCCAAGTCATACTTTCTTCATGATAGCATGTTTCTTTAAGTTTTCAGAGTCTCACCTTGCACTGATTTTTAAGCTCTCTTTTACAAAGGACATTTTACATCATTTAAGGAACTCCCAAAAATATTTTCATAAATCTCAATATTTGTTTTTGATTTTTTTATTATTATACTTTAAATTCTGGGGTGCATGTGCAGAATGTGTAGGTTTGTTACATAGGCATACACGTGCCATGGTGGTTTGCTGCATCCATCATCCCGACATCTACATTAGGTATTTCTACTAATGCTATCCCTCCCCTAACTCCTACTCCCCTGCTATCCCTCCCCTCGCCCCCTGTTCCCAAACAGGCCCTGGTATGTGATGTTCCCCACCCTGTGTCACATGTGTTCTCATTGTTCAACACCTACTTATGAGTGAGAACATGCAGTGTTTGGTTTTCAGTTCTTGTGTCAGTTTTCTGAGAATGATGGTTTCCAGCTTCATGTCCCTGCAAATAACATGAACTCATCCTTTTTTATGGCTGCATAGTATTATATTGTGTATATGTGCCACATTTTCTTTTTCCAGTAATTACTTACATTTTCTGGAATGTTCTTCTCCCAGATACCCACATTGCTTGTTCCCTCTTGTCTTCAAGTCCATACTCAGAAATCACCTAATTTGTAATTAGATTATACTTCACAGCATCCCTCACTTGGTTTGATTTTCTTTTCTATTATCACCATTTAAAACTATGCTCTACTTATTTTTGTTTATAATTTATTTTTCCAAATGAGAATACAGTTTCCATTAGGAAAGATTTCTGCCTTTTTCCCATATTGTATTTCCCTAATGCCTGGTATGTCATCAGTGCTGAATGCATATTTTTGAAATAAATGAATCTCTCCAGGATAATGATGAAAAACAGTTGTTCAAAGGCAAGAAGCTAGAAGAGGATCTGTTGCAAGACATGATAGTGTTCAAGCTGATAGAAAAAAAAAAAAGAGGGCCAAGGAATTTTGCAGACTGGAGGCCCAGACACCAAGACTACCAGTAGTCTATTATATAGGGTCAGAGCTTGTCAGAGCCGAAATCAACCTGACAGACGCAAAGATATGAATGAAACTTAGAAGATTCGCTTGAAAATACACTGTATTTGGGAGTGCCTAGAAGGAATGGATCAGGCTGTTATGAGCTATGAGCACCAGAAAAAAACAAATAAATATCAAGACAAAGCAATAAGTGAGAGAAAAGGCACACAGATGTCTGAGACTTAGTTGAAACACTTCTGCTCTGCTAGTTCTTCTTCATTCTTCCAACTTTTTCTAGGTACTTTTTGCCACAAGAATATTAAGCAACTTACAGTGCCAGGAACACAAATTACTAGAAACACAAAATGCCTGTGATCTTCTATTCACCTAAAAAAATCATCTACCATTGTCTGTCTGGTAAATTCTTAGTTGTTCTCCAAAATCCTCACTTAGATATTGCATGCTCTGTGTTGTCTTCCATGTTTCCTGCTGCATTTGCAAGGTCACTTTTAGTTGCAAGTTACAGAAAACCATTCCAAATGAGTTTGAGCACAAAAGAAAATTTGGGGCTTGGTTCATATTACTAAAATGCCAAGGATAGGAAAGATTTAAGGATGCCTAGAAGCAGGACCAGAAGCAATTTGTTATGGCCTCATCTCTTCCATGTGTTTTCTGCATGAGTAGGAATTAATGGTAAAGAGGACCCCAATCATATTCTATCAGTTTACCTTCCTTAGCAGATAGAGAAAAACGTTTCCCAAAGCTCAGCCAGAAACATGTAAAGGAATAAAATTCTGATTTCTCTGGCTTGGATCTTGTGCCCACCCATTTGCCATGGGCTCTTGGTTCTTTGATTGACAGTCTCTGTGGGATTAGAATAAGAAAGGAAAATTCTCCAGTGAAAATATAAGATGTTCTTATCAAAAGAAATGTGAAAGGATACCTAAAAGCAAATGTCAACAGACACTTGATAAATAATGATTGAACAATAAAACCAGCTGTGATATGCTTATCTTGAGCAGAGTTCCATGAGCCTTCAGTGGATTGCTAACTCACTGAAAATATATACAAAACTTAGCCTATATATGAGTCTGTCCAGGGAGGTGTCTAATGTGAATAATGTGCAAAGGATTCCAGCATAGGAGGATATCAGCCCTTGGAAATAAAATGTTTATGCTTCCTCGCCCAGCCCATGATTAACTTCTCCTGATTTAATAGACCATATCAAAGCAAAGCCATTTGAGCCAATGTTACAGAGTAGGAAGTATGAGGATATGGAATTATGTTTCATTCGACGCTTACTTCTTAGTACATCTGTGCTGTTGTGACAAAATGTCTGAGACTGCATAATTTATAAACAATAGAAATATGTTTATCACAGTTCTGGGGGCAGGAAAGTCCCATATCAAGGCATCAGCAGACTTGGTGTCTGATAAGGACTGCCCTCTACTTCCAATATGGCACCCTGAACATTGTGTCCTACATGGCAGAAGATGGATGGCAAAAGGCTTACTTAGCTAGTTCCCTTGAGGCCTTTTATATCAGTACAAATTCTATTTATTAGGGAAGAGCCTTCATGATGTAATCATATCCTAAAGACCTCACCTCTCAATACTATCACATTGGGCCCTAGGTTTCAACATATAAATGTTGGGGGCTGGAGGAGGGCATATATTTAAACTGTAGCAGTTCTCTTCATTAATCTGTCTTTATCTTAATCTGATCATTTGTTAAATATGAATCATACCCCTTTTCCAGATAAAAATAGTATAGCACAGTGCTTGTACATAGTGGGTTTTTCAGTACAGTTATATAAGAACTGGGTAAACAACAGGACCTGTACATAAGTGATTCCTCCTACTCAACATGTAATCTTATTTGGAGTAGTGTCTTAGTCTGTTTTGTGTTGCTATAACAGAATATCACAGACTGTGCAATTTTTAAAGAAAATAAATTGATTTCTTAAGTTCTGGAGGCTGGGAAGTCCAAGGCATGACACTGGCATCTGGCATGAGATTTAAGATGCCTTATGCCATAGTAGAAGGATGAAATAGTATAAAATCATGTGAGATGAGAAAGAGAGAGAATGAGGGACAAACTCTATCTTTTTATCTGGAACCCACTCCAATGATAAATAACCCACTCCAGAGATAACAACCTTAATCCATTTATGAGGACAGAGTCCCCATGCCCTAAAAACCTGTTAAAGGTCCCACCTCTTAATACCATCACAAAGGCAATTACATTTCAACATAAATTTTGGTGGGAACATTTAAACCATAGCAAGTAGGTCGTGTTGTTTAGTAGTGAGATATCCAGACCTACATTAGTTTTCTTGGAGGCAAATTGCTTGGGCCCCTTCTTTGACAATATTCCATCTCAGTGAGAGGCTAGGGAATGTTTTGAGATCATCATCTGCTTTTCATTCTATTTACTGTCCCAAGCTGGTTCCCTAGCCATCTCTTGTCTTCACTTCTCAAACCAGCTAGAGAATTTCCTAAAGAAGTCTGTGCTACCTTAGGCTCCAGTGATTTCTGGGTAACCTCTTCACTCTTTAAAACAGATTGAAGAAAAGCCTTAACCCCGAAAGGTGAATTTTTAAAAGAGAGCTACTAATTTTCCTCCTTTCCCCAGTGTGAAAAATAATCCACTTATTAACACCCTTAATTAAATTAGGTGCTGAAGCTTTACTTTCACAACTACCCAGGATAATTTATTGTTGGGGGAAAATAGCATGTTAGAGTGATTGAGAATATAAAATATGTCACATTCGTTCTTCTGTTTCAAGAGCCAACATTTTTAGACTTGATTCATTTTTGCAAAACAAAGATTGCATGTAAGTGGTTGAAAATTATGTCTTTTTTGGAATTAATTTTCATGTATAAACTTTGTATCAAACTTGAAGTTTAGAATTTTAAAAATCATAGTGGCACAATTATATTTGTACATTTTTTCTGAATGAATTTGATTTTTTGATTATTCTTTAATGAAGACATTAATTCATCTTTTAGCTAACTCATTCAATAAACTTTTATAGATGGCCTGCTTTATTTCAGGTACTAGGACATATTTGAAAGTTATCTGTTTATTAAGCAAATATAAGCTAATCTGTAAGCTGAGAGTTAAATTTCTTCTTTAAATAATTTTTTTCAATATCTCCCTTCACTTCTGGGTAGATTCATAATAGAAGACAAAGTATATAATTTTTAAATGTCCTGGTACTTTGTATTAGCATGTCTGTCAGTCATAGGTGTTGCCTTAGTGGAATGTCAACAAATGATACTTGAATATTTTAAAAATTTTAATTCATAATAAAATCTCAATATCTATCAATTGTAACATAATATTTATGCAAAAAGCAACATGTTAAGAGTGTAATATTAAAATGATATTTCCAGGAGCTACTTTCTTTCTCTTGTCATTCCTTTCATGTAATCTATTTCCATATTGATTAATGAGAAAAGGATGTTACCGAGGTTTCGTATGCACTCCAAATCTTTATCTTTTGTTATTTTTGAATTAATTATGTTTAGATTATTTGCTTTTCCATATCCATTTATTATTTAATTCAACACATTTTTAGTGAATACTCTGCACATAATAATTTGATGTGCTACTTCATATGAAAATGCAGTTTTTAATGAAGCATTCTTTTGAAATTTATTTTCTCAGGAGATATTATTAGGACTTGTGCTAGCTAAATAAATAAGCAAAATGAGGAAGCAGAGAAATAAAATAATTGACTCTAATGAGCGCTACACGCAAGAAAATAAACAGGGATATATTGTAAAAAGTGTTTGATGACAAGACACATTCTCTCTGAGGAGTTGTATTTCAGCTGAGTTTTGAAAGCTGGGATTATGCCCCCTGTGGTAGCTGAGGAATAATGTTTCAGGCAGGAAGATCATCAAATTCCTCAGTTCTGTGTAAGAAAGAGCCAGTTATGTTTGAGAGATGGAAAGGAGACCAGTGTGGCTGAAGCAAAGGGATCATGTAGAATAGTATAGACCTTGTTAAGAAATTTCAATTTAAGCTAAATAAATTGGGAAAACATTCATTTTTTTTTTTAATTTAACTTAATTTTAAGATGGAGTCTCACTCTGTCACCCAGGCTGAAGTCTAGTGGCACAATCTCAGCTCACTACAATCTCCACCTCCCAGGTTTAAGGGATTCTCCTGGCTCAGCCTCCTGAGTAGCTGAGATTACAGGCACGTGCCACTATGTTGGCTATTTTTTGTATTTTTAGTAGATACAGGTTTCACCAGTTGATCAGGCTGGCCACGAACTCCTGACCTCAACTGATCCAGCTGACTTGGCCTCCCAAAGTATTGGGATTACAGGCATGAGCCACCGAACCTGGCCAAACATTAGCTTTTTAGAAAGCTGAGGGGTTACACAATATAATTTAAATTTGAAAGATGTATCTGGCTGCTTTGTAGATAATAGATTGTAAATGGACGAGAGTGAGGGAGCCAATTATTTGTGATTACAGTTATACAAGAGAGAGAAGAACATATACCTAGTTCTTCTTCATATACCCTTACCAAAGCATATACCAATTGCTCAAATGCCAGAGATCATATAGCAAGATCAACTGATCTCATGAACACATAGTGGAAGATATGGCATTGAAGTAGTGTCAGGCAGCAGGGCAAACACCCAATCCCTTGTTACCTTTTTTTTTTTTTTTAGTTAATGATTATTCGTCTTGTGACATGTTGGTCTCGTAATTTTCACATATAAGTTTAATATGATTCAGATCTTATTGTGCATTAAATACTATGTACAGTTATTTCTCCAAGAACTAATATTGACAAATATCTGAGTTGATAAGACAATAAAATATGCCATGAAATAAATGTTACAGCATTAATATAATGTAAAATATTTTCAAAGTGATACATATATATATGTATGTATGTATGTATGTAGAGAGAGAGAGAGAGCAAATTTATTTTAAAACACCATTTTAAAAAGACTGGAATACTGTTTTTCACTCTGTATATTACTAGGATCACTTATGCTATAACCACCCCAAAATTTGTTTTTTAGTTGAAATAATTATGTCTTTAAAATTGAGCTGAAAGTTTACAAGAATTAACTGCTCTCTGAATTTGTGTTTGCAAATTAAATGTGGACTATAATACTAAAATAATGGACATTAAAATAATGAGATAAATTTAATAATACATGCTCATGACAGCATTACGAAATAATTTTTAAGTCCAGCTATATATCTGCTTATATTAAATTGCAAATGGGCTATCAATGTAGGAGAAATGATTATGCTCATAATTAGTCTTTAACCTTCAGTCTTTGTTTTTTATATACTTTACAAATACAGACCAAAGAAACATTTTTATTACATACTACAAATAAATTTTAAAAATAATTTCTGATTTAACAATACATGAATACATATATATCATTAATTTACAGACATTTCCAACTAGAAAATATTTTCTTAGGTAAATTTCACAGTGCTTTAACCTCTTTTTAGTAGAAATTTTATGAATTTTTCTAATCAAAATGCTGGCCTACATTTAAAAATATATTTTGTGTAGTAATTCAGTAAAATGTAATGTTCACTTTCAGATTATTTGTTACTGTTCATTAGTTCTTAACCACATTGAAGTAAATTCATTTTCTTTTTTTGTTTTATGCTCTATTTAGAGTTTAAAGGCATAGTGCTTTTATTTTGCAGATTGTTGCCTTGCGTGAACAAAATGTTCATATACAAAGAAAAATGGCATCAAGCGAGGGATCCACAGAGTCAGAACATCTTGAAGGGATGGAACCTGGCCAGAAAATCCACGAGAAGGTATGACACACACCACATGCTCTTACATGGAAATGTTTACTTCTTATATTATTTGAAAGGAAATATAAAAAACACATAATGAACATCTTTTAGTATATGTTGGATTCTTTGGTCAAAGGTTCAAGGTGTATGATGATTTCCCTTCTCATTTATTGTTCCCAGTTTGATTCTCTTAAATATATACATATGCATATATGTTGTGTATATGCATATATGCATTTTTGAATTTTTTACTTGCCCTTAATTGATTCTCTTAAAAGTATTTCAATTAAATAGAATTGAATTTATAAGATATATAAAGTAATTAAAATACATACAAAATTTGTGTGTGTATATGTATATGGCATATATATATATATAAGCACATATATATGCAGGACTACTTTAAGTACAGAACAACACTTTTGAATTGTAAGTGATATTACATACAATTGGTGACTAATTGGTGGTTTGTGACTGCAAAAATTGTTGGTAAACTTTGATTAGTATTTTTCTTGCATTGTTTGAGGCCTCAGCAGTACTCTTGTTAATGAGAGTTTACATAACAGATACTTGAAGTCACAGGACTTTGACTATTTTTTTTATAATGCAATGATTCTCCTTTTGGGTGAGGTTTAGGCCCACACAAAGGAAATTAGCACTCTGTTGCTCCAGTAGCAAGAGACAGAAAGTTTCTTGCTGAAATACTTCTTTCCAACACAAGAGGAAGAAGGTAAGTTATTGGTAGGTCCAGAATCAGATGAAAATTACAGAGGCATTCACACATCCTGTGTTGGAAACTCAGGAGAATCATTTGCCTGTAACAAGTTATATCTTTGAATTGTTAAGCTCCTAAATGAAGACCACATGAATCAGGTAGCTAAATTGGTGTAATTGAAAATGTCAAGAGTTTCTAAAACCCAATGATTAAGAATCGAGTGACTGGATATTAAAATACATAGCACTAGTAGAAAAAATAGACGAATTTCTTATGTTTCTTCCTCCAATTAGAAAAGCAAAAGAAAGTAAGCAAATCAGATGAATTTCCAGAAAAAAGCTTCAATTCTGGTGGCTGACAAATGAATGGATCTTCATTTAAGACCACGAATTTAGCTTTTATCCATGTATTTTATAGAAATCTTAAGCTAAATATAAAACATAAACTACAATTTGACGTATTTCATCAGCTGTATCTGAGATTAGAATAAAATTGCTTCTTTTTCCTTCAACTAAATAAGCTGATATGGCTTCCATAGATATACCAAGCTGTTTAATAAGGCATTTGCACTCAGCACTCAGTTTGGGAAACCAACATGTAATTTGATATTGCTCTTTCATTTTAATGTTGTCATTAGTAGTATACCTCTCCTCAGAGAATTATAGAACCACAGCTGGTTGTTTATAAAAATAGATTTTATGGTCATCTAGTCTTTTTCATAGAATGCCACAAATTATCGTTTTCTTTAATAATGCTATATTTATGCTAATCTAGTCCAGAAATGAAAAAATATGCCTTTTGTAGACATGAACGACTTGAGATTTTGTTTATCCTCGAACAGATTATTACATACTTAAAGCATTCTTCTTCTGGAGGAGGAGGGCAGAGAATGCTCATACATATATATTTTTCAAGTATTCTTTCATCAAGATAATGTCAGCAGCAGCAAACCCATACAGGTCTGCAACAACCTCAATTTTTGCTTTCTCAGAATTTGACCAAGGGGGATGAGGCATACGGAGAGACCAAGGCAAGTTTTAGAGCAGGAAAGTTTTAAGGCAGAAAAAAACAGGAAATAAAGTACAGTTAAAAAAAGGGTCAAATGGGCAACTTGAGAGATTCAAGCATGCAATTTGACCTCTGACTCAGGGTTTTATATACTGGCATGCTTCTGGGGTTCTTTACTTCTCCCTTGATTTACTGCATAGCATGTTTACTGAAGTTGTATATATGCTCACTTGCGGCATTTTTCCCTTACTAGTTGAGTGTTCTTAGAGGAATGTTCTATTCATATACCAGCTAAACTCTGCTATTTTGCTTCTCGTTGGGCATGCATAAGCCCACTAGCCCAACTCCTGAGATCTTATCTGGAAACTGCTGATCACCAGATCCAGGTGTTTTCTATTTATTAGAGAGGGTCTTCCCCTGGCACTGGTTGTAACCAATTATTGTTTTAGAGAGGTAGTTTAACAACCACCTGACCATCACATGATGGTTGCCTAACTGCCTACTCTAACAATATAACCTCTAAATATTTGAATATGCAGACATTATAGAATGTTAAGACAGTTTATGTCAGATTATTTTTCAGAAGCTGGTTACAGAATTAGGATGAGGATTTATGCATATCTGATATTTGTCTCTACTGATCTTCACAGATATAAGTACACATATGGAGGATTTTGAGTCACTAGTGACCTAAAGCACTTGTCTTTAACTTTCTTTGACTTCCAATTCTTAGGGAAGGCATTTCAGCCAGTGCAGAAAAGAAATTGTATGCCAGTGCTAAGTCATTCACTTCTTGTATTGGTGTAACTAAAGATTTTTAAACATTATGGTTACTGGTATTCATTTCTTTTTTTAGCATCCTTGAATTTCAAGAAGGGTGATTTCTAAATGCTTTAAATAATGATATATTATTTTAATATCATGCTCATATCCTTTAATGTGAACCTAAAATATGTACAATATGTTATATATAGTCTAAATTAAAAATGTATGTAAACTGTGTTTCAATTCATATTAATCCTGTGATTGATTTCTCAGCATGATCCAGTAGAGTGTTGTAATAACAAGTTTTATTTCTGCCACATTTATTTTGTTTTTATTTACATATTTTTGAGACAGTCCGGGCTGTAGTGCAGTGACATGATTTTGCCTCACTGAAACCTCCGCCTCCTGGGTTCAAGCAATCCTCCCACCTGAGCCTTCCAAGTAGCAAAGAATGCTGGTGCAAGCCATCACGCCTAGCTAATTCTCTTATTTTTTCTAGAGACAGGGTTTCACCATGTTGCCCAGGCTAGTCTTGGACTCCTGAGCTCAAGCGATCCATCCACCTCAGCCTCCCAAAGTGCTGAATTACAGGTGTGAGTCACCATGCTCAGCTATACCACATTTCTTTACCTGACATTTCTTGATAAAACATAAAACAGTATCCAGATTATTATTTTCATTGTCCTTATATAAATATTCCCATTACACACATTTATTATAGAGCATTTTTTAATTAAAATCATTTTCCACGACATGATTATTTGAGGTAATAAAAAGGATTGTAATTTAAAGCCTAATACTTAATTTTTTATTGAGAACTTTTAAAAAGCTATATTCAAACAAAAGAAAAGAGAATACTTATTTTGGCAGATTATCAATGATGACGGTAGTATTAGATTGTAAATTGAAAAGTGGTTGATCAGGACAAAAATGTAAAACTATTGTTAGATACTAATAGAACTAAGAAAGTGATTTGTAAATCCTAGTCGTAAGGATTATCCTTTGTTTAGGGCTGTTATTTTACTTAAATTACACAGTCAGGGTAGGTTATTAGCCAACAGGAAATGTTTTATATCAGTGGTTTGAGAACTCTGTGACAAAATAGTTAACAAAAATAGTCTCATAAAAGCACACTCTGAAACAGGCCTTATTACTCATGGAAAAGTCTGGTAATTATCAGCATTTTTAAATGAAAACAATAAGAAAAAATACACTTAACTGAATGAAATGAGTTTAAATATTTCTGTGCCTTAAATTTAATTGATTGTTTTGGAAGAACATAAATATTCACAGGACAATAAAAATTTTCAGAATACTGAATTCCACCTTTTTAGAACCAGGCTCCCATAACTTTTTTCCTGTTTCTTTCTAGATGGAATTTATGAATTTTCAAAACTAAACATGCTGCTCTTGTAAAGGAGATGATAATGCTCATGGCTTGTATAAACTGTACTTCCAATTATTTTTTCAGCTGAAAATATTTGCTAACTGATACAAAGTAGAATATTAGATATCGCAGTGATTCAGAAGATATAGTCTGTAATAAATTTGACAAGAATCTACATTGAGAAATAAGCATGCCGAAATTAATATCATAAAACTCGATAAACATTGTGGTATCAAAAATAATATTAGAGTTTAAAAACAAGGTTAATTAATCCTTATTGAGGGGTATCAGAGAGACAATATGGAATAGCGATTTCTTTGAAGTTCCCATCTCTGACAACTACTAGCTATTTGACCCTTACCCTTTAACACCTCCGAGTCTTAGTTTCAGATAAAATAGTCTTGCCAACTTACAGAGTTGTAAGAATAGAAACACTATATTCAAAGAATTTCATGATCTTAGGCATATTGTATACTGTACAAGCAATAAATGCTTTTTCTATTTATTAATACTGTGTTTCCAATCAAATAAACATTTAGTAGCAACCTTATTAAAGGTGCTAGTAAATGGGCCCTGTTCCAGGTGGTGGGAATATAATGATGAACAAGACAGTTGAGGTTACAGGCAATAAATGAATATATACAGTATAAAAGGGCATAGATATGATCAAGAGACCCCTACAAGGTGAGTGGTAAAGACATTAAAAAAGGAGATCTTTTTAAGATGGTGGCATTTGAACTGAGACCTGAAAAAGTACAAGGAGTCAACCACATGGTAAAACTTTCACAAAACAATAGTCACATTTAACTATATGCAGTGAATTTTTATACATCTCACGTATTAGTGACTGAGAACCTAGTTCTTTATAGATTGAAGAGTGGAGTTGGGTGGCCTTTCAGTGACCATACAACAGATAAGTCACATCCTTGACATGTCACATGAGGTTCTTCCCAAGCTTGCTGGCCTCTTCTCGCCTCCCAGACCTCTTTGCTTATCATTCCCACTTTGAGCTTAATTACTAAATGAACTAAGTTAAAGCTTCCTTTTTTAAGTTGTTGCTCTTATTCTTCTCTCCTCTCTAAACCTGACATTTATTCATGACGGTTCTTTAAATTAAAATAAAATGCAACATAATAATTTAAGCAACAGTAATGTGGAAATGTGAAAGCTGAATAAATGTAAAATCAGAAATAGATTTTTGTTTGCATGTTTTTAGTTCTTGTCAGATAGAATAATTATGGACAAAAAGTACATAAAGCAAAATGAAGAATCAGTGGCAAGAATAATCCTCAGATCAGTAAATTTCATAATTATTTGTCTAGTATTCTCATTGTAGACTATTGTTCATGAAGAATATTGAGCCAAAGTGTTGTAAAAATTGAAAATGGGATGTGCCTTTATCAAAATTAAGGGTTTTATGGACTTTTAGCAATGCAATGCTGTCTTCAAATGAACAATCAATGACAAAAATAGGTACTTAGAAAAAGCCAGTATAGCTCTATGAGCAATGTGATCCTCAGTGAAGACAAAGAATTTCATTCCATCATGCTAGTGTGAAATATTGAGATATCATAGTATGAGGATTTGCAGAATCTCGTGCAAATCTTTCTATCAGCTAACCAATTAAAAGTTTGACTTATAAATATATATCATCCTATTTTAAAATACCAATAAACATCATTTATCACAAATGCTATTCTTTTAATGATTCCCAGTAAGTTCTAACTAAAAGTCATCATCCACAAACATGTCTTCGGTATATTGATTATATTTTTTTCATTTTTATGTGTTCCTCAATTCATGTTAACTACTGCCAACAACTGTTCTTTCAAAGATTTGGTCTTGTCAACTGTAGCTCATTTTATGCATTATCGATTCCCTCTCTTAAAAATAATTATAATTGGGCTTATATACAACTGGATTGCACTCACAGAGTATTTTCTTCTGTGTATTGATCTTATATATTGTACTATAATTCCTAATAAAACAACTTGCATGTTTCTCCTTTATTCTTCAACTGAATTGTCAAGCAATGAAACCCCAAACAGAATGAAGCTTATGAATTGGCCAAATTTGAAAGAACGGGTCTAACTATACACATGGGTTGGACTGGCCCAGAGGTCAATGATTGGCTAGAAAAGGAACAAAAGATTTAGAGTTAGGCTGTTCCATGGCTTATCCTCATATACATGAAGTTATCTTAAATTAGTTTTCTAGAAGCTGAGTTGGAGAGGAAGCACATAAAAAAAGGTCAGGGAAAACAAAGGTCAGAGATCTTCTATATGCAATGGCAAAAATAAAAATCTTCTAATGTTGTGTGGGAAATCATTAGGCTCAAAACAAATCTGAGTGCAGTGACTGGGTGATTGTGTGTTAACTAAGACCTTATTAGATGGAAAGATGAAGTGAAATTGACTCCTCTGTTTTCAGTAAGAAGCATTGTTTATATGAGCCAGGATTTGAGGGACTCAGAATAAACATTTTTTTTTCTGAAGAAGGATATTTCCAAAGACTTTAAAAGACTGGCTGACTGGAAATTTGTTCATTTACCTTTATCATAGTGACATAATTTGAGGGTCAATTTTCTGCCAAGAAATCTGTAGTCTTCTGGTAATGTACACAAGAACAAATTATTTTTCCTCTGTTTTGTTTTTTCTGATCTGTTAAACCAGACCAGAAGAATTTTTAAGTTTGTCATTCAGAAGTTCCTCAGTTGACCTGATTTTTATTTTTCACTTTGATAGAATTTATCTATCTTGGCATTTCTCATGAAACACAAGTTCCCCAGTAATTTAATCGGTGTCTCATGGGAACCACTCCCTCCAAAAATGAAATTCCCAGGAGAAGTAGATTAGGAAATATTGTTCTGTACAATTTTTAAGTGGTACTGTGGTATTCATATTTTAATTCTTAATATTGCCAAGGCTCAAGAAAGAAATACAGTATGTAGTGTTTCCAGAGATGCTCTTTATCCACAGGGAAGTTGCACATGCCAAATGAATGTTCTATAGGATATGCCTTAATATGGAATTAAGGAATGCTGGTGCTTGACCTTCAAAGTTAGGCAACTCATTCTTCAAACTTGTCTCGAAACCTCATTAACAAAGGGACTACAGGTCTTTAAGAAATATAAACTTTACATGAGTTGTTTTGTTTGATCTCTGTAATAACAGCCCTGTGAGGTTTGTAGGGCAAGCATCAATGACTCAAAGTCATATAGCACATGAACAGGAGGATCTGAGATAAACAGGTAAAAGATTAAAAGTGAACTATGGAAAGAAAAGGCAGCATAAAAACAACCTGATTTAACGGATTTCAAAATATAAGATTATTTACTTTAAGCAAAGTCTTAAACCTGTCCATGTTTCTAAGAGGATGAAAGAGTTTATTAGATTGAGCATAGGCTAACCAAAATTTCAAAAATGCCTTGTCAAAGAAAGCTTTGTTATATCTGTGTGTAATGTCTTCAGCAATCATTTAATCAAGTATATTTCCCAAGCGATTTTTACTGCTCTTTTCTTTGCCATCATTTTTTTTTTTTTGTCTACTCCAGTGGTCCCCAAACTTATTGGCACCAGGAACCAGTTTTGTGAAAGACTATTTTTCCACCGACTCAGGGTGGAGTGGGGTAGGGAATGGTTTCAGGATGATTCTAGCACATTACATTTATTTTCCACTTTGTATCTATTATTATTACATTGAAATATATAATGAAATAATTATACAACTTACTGTATTGTAAAATCAGTGGGAGATCTGACCTTGTTTTCCTGCAACCGGATAGTCTCATCTGACAGTGATGGGAGACAGTCACAGATCATGAGGCCTTAGAGTCTCATAGGAGTGCACAACCTGGATCCCTCACATACACAGTTCACAAAAGAGTTGGCACTTCTTTGTGAATCTAATGCTGCCACTGATCTGACAGGAAGTAGAGCTCAGGCAGTAGTGCAATTGATAGGGAGAGGCTATAAATACAGATGAAGCTTTCTCCTACCTTAACTTACTACTGTGCATCCTGATCCCTACCAGGCCACAGACCAATACATGTCCATGGCCTGGGGTTTGGGCACCCCTGGTCTACTGTATTCCTATAATAAAGTTTTCCCAACTTAAAAAAATATATCTTTTGGACCCACATTTTAAATTCCTTTATAAACCCATTTCAATAAGGTATTGCCCCACTACTATACAAAAACCACTCCTACTCTAGTTATCACTAAATTTACATTGCTAAATACAGTGGCCAGCTCTCAGCCCTTGCTATAGTTGATGTCTCAGCAGTATGTGATATAGTTAATTGTTTTCTTCCTTCATACACTTTCTTCTCTTGCATTACAGGAAACTACACTGTTTTTCTCTTACCTTACCAGTGGCTATGTCTCCATCTTTTTTCCTTCCTCTGACTTCTTAATATTGGAGCACCCCAAGGCTCAGCCCTCCACATCTTTTCTACTTATACTCTTTCCATGATTTCAATCAATATCATCTGATCCATATGCTAGTAATTTATAAATCTTTACCTCTAGTTCAGACCCTACAACCAAACACATATATCCAGCCACAATTGAACATCTCCACTTGTATATCTAAAGGACATTGCACACTTAAAATATCAAAAACTTATCTATTTGATATCCCCCTTACAAAACTTGCTCCATCATTTCCAGCTTACATGATGAAAATTTTATGTTTCCAGTTGTTTAAGCTAAATAATTTGGCATTACCCTCACATCCTCCCTATCTCTCACACCTCCCATCCAACTATAAAGAAATTTGATTTGTTCTTCCTTCAAAATATATCTGGAATCCCACCACATCCATTGTTTACTCTGTTCTGAACCACTGTCATCTCTCAGCTGAATTATTGTAATCAATCACTTTTTATGAGGTCTCTCTGCTTCTCCCATCGGCCATCTACAGTCTAATCAGAGTAATATTTGTTTGTTTTCATTTTTTAAAAAATGTCTGTGGAAACATACTAATTATACACATTTATAGGGTTCATGTGTTATTTTGATATGAGTGATGTTTTAAAACATATATCTGAACACATCAGTCATCTGCTCAAAACTGCAACTGCTTTCCACTTGCACAAGACACTACATAATCTCACTGTCTTTATCTTCTGACTGCATTTCCAAATCCACCCCAGCCACAATGACCTCCTGTTGACTTGATTTGCTCTTTCCTTTGTCTGGAATGCATTTCCTCCAGATACATGGCTACCTTCCTCACTTCCATCGAGCCTTTGTTCAAATGTCATAACATATTCTAACATAGTAATATATTATAGCACAGTATGTGTTTATATACTTTATTTTATTTATAATATTGGTAATGTATTGTCTGCCATCCTAGTTAGAGAATATCCTCCACAAAAGTTAGAATCCTTGTTTTATTCCTGATGAATAAGTCCCCTGGGTAATTTCTAGGAGCTGCCCTCTGAAGAACAGATGATAAGTCTGTCTTGGTATGAGGACTCCCAATTTCTTCTTTTTTCTAGTGGGTAATAGGTTAGTTGACAAGATTATTAAAGAGGGGAATCTTAAGACAATTACATTTCTTGTGGAAACAGGTGTTTTTAGTCAGATAAGGAAATTCCAGAGAGAGAAAGAGAGAGAGAGAGAAAGAGAAAGGGAGGAGAAGAAGGACAGAGAGAGATCTTGGTTCCAGGGATTATTTTTGAGGTTTTTCAATTTTCAAAGCACTCAGCAAGCCAAAGTCATATTTGGGGGAATCGTTTTCTGTGCCCCAATAACATTTTCATCGGAATTGCATAAATTAATAAATTAACTTGGGGAGGATATTGCCTCTATTGCATACTGTTTTAACATGTGTACATATGGCTTATGTCTCCATTTATTTATGTATTACTTTATGTTCTTCTTAAAATGGTTTAATTTTTCCCATAGAGACCTTATAGATGATTAGATTTACTTTCAGGCATTTATAGTCACTGTGATTGTTTTCTCCTTATGTTTTTCCTAATAAATGAATACTGGTACATAAAGATGCTACTGATTTTCCAACATTGATATAGATTCCAGCAAACTTGCAAACCTGTTATTTTTAAGAGTTTGCTGTACTCTTGGTATTTTCTTAGTAATTAAGCAATTTGGGAGGATTTAATTTTCTCTTCTCTTCCTTTTCAATTTTCATTTATTATTGTCTAAAACTTATAAAGCTTCTAAAAGTATATACTTTAATAACAATGCTATTCATTAATGTGATGCTTATCATAGTAACTGGTTAGATACCTTTTATCAGATCTGGAATTTCTTTTAGAGATTTGCTAAGAGGTTTTATCAGAATATGATGTACTCATATTTCAAAAATAGTGGATTTCATTGACAGATTTTTTTTTTTGAACTTTAAATTCTGGGACATAAGTGCGGAACATGCAGGTTTGTTCCATAGATATATATGTGCCAAAGTGGTTTGCTGCAGCTATCAACCTGTCATCTAGTTTTTAAGCCCTGCATGCATTAGGTATTTGTCCTAATGTTCTCCCTCCCCCTGCCCCCTGACAGCCCCCAATGTGGAATGTTCCCCTCCCTGTGTCCATGTGTTCTCGTTGTTCAACTCCCGCTTACAAGTGAGAACATGCGGCATTTGGTTTTCTGTTCCTGTGTTAGTTTGCTGAGAATGATGGCAGATATTCTTTTGGAACCATTTTTCTTTTCCTAGGGATAAACAATTTGATTTTTAAAAATTTTAATTTTATGCATGCTTCTCTGACAGAAATGAAATTTTTTTAAATAGAAAAGAGATTAAACTTTCTTCTACTTGATTAGTATGTATTATTTCTACCATCAATCCTTTACATATATAATTTTTATGACCTGAATATAGGTAAGTTATATATAATATAGGTAAGTTAAAAGTCTCTTTTGGCTATCTAAAATACAGGAGAGCCCAAGTGACCTGAATAACAGTAAGTCGGGTAGCAGCCTCTTGGGGCCACTGTTGCTCTGATTCAGTTATCTAAAAACTCAAAACTTGATCAGATCAAAAGGAATCTTTTTTTTTTCAATTAATGAAAAAATAACTGGAAAATGTGATAAGGTAACAAGTAAGTTTTTTAAAAACTACTATTGCATATTTCCAGTCCTCAAAGTATCACTTTTAAAACAAATATTCCCTCAAAATCAAATGCCATTTATGCACCATTGCAATAACCCACTGACATAGAGGCCAAATGAAGCTATCCAAACAACCCCATCAAAAAGTGGGCAAAGGATATGAACAGACATTTTTCAAAATAAGACATTTATGTAGCCACCAAACATATGAAAAATAGCTCATCATCACTGGTCATTAAAGAAATGCAAATCAAAACCACATTAAGATACCACCTCATGCCAGTTAGAATGGCAATCATTAAAAAATTAGTAGACAACAGATGCTGGAGAGGATGTGAGGAAATAGGAACACTTTTATGCAGTTGATGAAGTATAAATTAACCATTGTGGAAGACAGTGTGGCAATTCCTCAAGGAACTAGATAGAAATACCATTTTTTCCAGCAATCCCATTACTGGGTATATACCCAAAGGATTATAAATCATTCTATTATAAAGATGCATATACATGTATATTTATTGTGGCACCATTCACAATAGCGAAGACTTGGAACCAACCCAAATGCCCATAAATGATAGACTGGATAAAGAAAATGTGGTACATTTACCCCATGGAAAACTATGCAGCCATAAAAAAGAATGAGTTCGTGTCCTTTGCAGGGACATGGATGAAATTGGAAACCATCATTCTCAACAAACTGACACAAGAGCAGAAAACCAAACACTGCATGTCCTCACTCATAAGTGGGTGTTGAACAAAGAACACATGGACACAGGGAGGGGAACATCACACACTGGGGCCTGGGGGTTGAGGGACTAGGGGAAGAATAGCAGGGGATGGGGAGATAGGGGAGGGATAGCATTAGGAGAAATACCTAATGTAGATGACAGGTGATGGATGCAGCAAACCACTACTATGGCACATGTATACCTATGTAACAATCTGCATGATCTGTACATGTACCCCGGAACCTAAAGTATAATGAATGAATGAATGAAACTATCCTATGCCAGTAAATGGCCTAGTTTGGAGGTTCCACCAGCAGTAGTGAAAACCTCTATGGAGGTGCTTTTTCAGGAAGAATTTTCTATTCTCCAAGTTTTACCAGTTGAAGTTTAGGTTTATACCCATGTTCCCAAATTCAAGATGACTGAGCCAGGAGGGTCTTCCAGATTCCATGCCAGAACCACCACCAGGTGTTGGACCCTAGTTCAAGTTGATACCCTTCCTTCCCTCATGGTAAGTTCTCCTTGTGGACTGCTGGAACTCCTTGTGATCCAGTCAATTGTCTTAGTTTACCAAAGAATTTAGAAAAATATTGAATTTCACAATTGAAAGGGGAGCAATCTGTTTTTTTCCTCTCCTTCCTGAGATTTCCTGGTGATTATGTTGATATCTTCCTTCTCCCCTCTCGTTTTTTTTTATTACACTTTAAGTTTTGGGGTACATGTACAGAACATGCAGGTTTGTTTCATATGTATACACATGCCTTGGTGGTTTGCTGGTTCCATTCTCCCGTCATCTACATTAGGTATTTCTCCTAATGTTATCCCTCCCCAGGTCTCCCTCCTCCTGCTATCCCTCCCCTAGTTTCCCAACCCCAAACAGACCCCAGTGTATGATGTTCCCCTCCCTATGTCCATGGGTTCTCATTGTTCAACACTCACTTATGAGTGAGAACATGCAATGTTTGTTTTTCTATTCTTGTTTGTTTGCTGAGAATGATGGTTTCCAGCTTCATCTGTGTTCCTGCAAAGGACATGAACTCATCATTTTTTATGGCTGCACAGTATTCCATGGTGCATGTATGCCACATTTTCCTTATCCAGTCTATCTTCAATGGATATCAAGACATAGTAGAAGAGGCACTTTTTTTCAGGATTCTATTAAATATTCTTCTTTGGGATGTGGGAGCCTACTTGACTTATATTTACACATCTAAAAGGACTACTTAGTGATCCGGGAAGATAGATCCACTCTAGTGTTATTTTAGAAGTGATAAAATAAAAACATTTGAAAGCTTTCAGTTGATGGGTTTCTCTAAAGAAAATAATAAATACACATGTTCAAACTGTACAGATCATTTAAGAATTTGACAGATAAGTGTTTTTCTCTATCAATCATTAACATGTTTATTTCATGCTGTTATGTGGGACATTTCTATGTTTTATATTGCTGATAATTATTAAAATTTATTTTGGGAATATTGATTTAACTACAGTGTAACAGAATCACCATGGTATAAGAATTATTTTCATTCTTTTACCAGTCTGACTGCTATTAGAATGAAAATAAGAAACAAGTTTAGAAACAAAGTATGAGTTACAAGGTTATAACAGTAATTCAAAGGAGAGTAGAGTAACAATGGGGGAGGTCATGACAGAGTTTTTCTAATAGATCGTATAAAAGATGGGAGGAAAAGGGTGAACTCATGATGAGTCAGCCACTTTTGGAGAAAGTGAAAACATGGAGTTCTCACTAATTGAGTTGAGAATGAATTAAGGCAAAACAAATTTGGAGAAGAAACACTTTTTGAACACATGTTTTAAACATATTGAGTTTGGAAAGTCTATTTGACAGCCAAGTATGAAAATTGTATTGCTTCAGTTGAGTGTACAAGAATATATAGGTTAAAATTTAAACTTTTAATAGAGATAGAAATTTTATGAATATATATTTTGGTAGATGAGATAGACAACAAACATATTTTGTAAATATATAATATGACAGGGGTGAAAGACCTCTCTGATAAGGTAACAACAGAAGAGAGTTCTAAAAAGATATTCTTAGTCATCTTTGATGACCCCCTACTTCACTCCACAGATGATCTCATCCAATGTTATAACTGCTTGCAGAAAACAACCATGTACTCACTACTCTTTAATGTGAGCTCATACGGTTTCCTGCCTGACACATTTACTTTGACATCTAATAAGTCCTTTTAAACTTTGTTTTCAAAACCCAGTCCATGATTTTGCCCCATCCTCACAAATCTGCTTCTCTTATAAATTTTATCTTCTCAAAAAATAACTGCATCTTTCTAATTGTACAAATCTTGCAGTCATCCTTGAGTCTATGCTTTTTGTCACATATCACATTCAATCCATTCAAAGAATATCACCAATTTTATAACCTTTAGTTCTATTACCCTGGTCTAAGCCAGCATAATCTTTCACCTCTTAATTTATTTTCTTAAATTCATTGTTTGTCCTGACTTTTATAAGAGGACCGAGAATCCATTGAAAATGTAAGTGAAATCATGCCACTTCTCTGCTCAACATCTTCCTATAGTTCTCATAACACCTTGAGTAAAAGCCAGTCTTAAAATGATCTCAAGAACCCACATCTTATTTCCATCTATATCGACTCCCACCCTCTTGCTTTATTTAGTCCAGTCGATTCTAGCAACACTGGTCTCCCTGAGAATCCAAAACCCACTTGTGTCTCTTTGTCTTTGATCTTTCTGTTTCCTCTGCCAGATAACTGCATGATTTATGCTTGTATTGCAGGTTTTAGCTCAATGCTTTCTTTGTATAATCAATTCCCCTAGAGGAAGCTTGACCCAAATACTGCATGTGACATCTTTATGCTTGAGTTTTTTTATTGTTTATTGAAAATTGGAATCTAAGCGTACATTCTCTATTTCATCTGGCAACTCTAGCTGTGAAAAAGGGGGAAAAAGAAAAATGGATATTGAACAAACAAAAATTGTCCATTACAGATAGAAAAGGGTTTATCTGAATTACCAGGTTTATGATGAGAGAGTTACAGCTTACCTGCAGAGTTTTACATGTTACTTCTCTGTTCAAACACCTTTGACAGCTCTCTGTCATTCTATGTGGTACCCAGAGTTTATTCAGTATGGAAAAACAAAGGCCATCATAATCTATGCTGGCCTTCCCTTTCAAGTCTCATATCTTACCATTTCCTTATAGCACATATTTTCTTCTCTGAATACAGGATAATTATTCAGAGGGAAGAATTATTCACAATTATTCTGCAGGGAGTGTCCCCCTCCCTCCCTTTGCTCGTGTTATTTTTTGTTCCTAGAATAAGTACTCCTCTCCCTTCCCTTACTTGAAATATAATTACTCATCTTTTAAGACTCAACTCAAAGAATATTACAAAGATATTCTCTGCTCTCACAAGATAAATATGAAGCAAAATAAAAATTTATGATAATACTTAATTGCAATGCATATACTTGCTTATTTGTATATTACTTCTCTGCTTGATAGAATTGCCTTGATGTCAAAAATGTATTATCACCTTTAAAAAATTCTAAAACTTAATTATCTTCCATCTGACACAAAGTGTTCAGAATATTTATGAATGAGTAAAAATTTATATATTTTAAATTTTAACATGCAAGTCTTTATTGCGTTTGATAATAATTTCAAATATATACTTTTTACTGTTTTAACAAATTGAATATCTTTATGACCTTGTGTTGTAAATTGATTTTTTAGAAATGACACCCAAAGCACAAGCCATAAAAAAAAGATAAATTGGATTTTCTTAAAATCTTTTGAAATTCAAACAACACCATCATGAAAGAAAGGAAAAGATAACCTACAGAATAGACAGTATTTGCAAGCCATATGTTTGACAAAAGACTTGGGTAAAAATATATGTCAAAAATTCATATAAATCAACAATAAAAATATATGTAAATCCAATTAATATGAAGGCCAATCATTTGAATAGACATTTCTCCAAATAATATATACAAATGGATAAGTACCTGAAACGACGTCCAACGTCATTAGTCATTAGGAAATGCAAATTCAAACCACAAGGAAATATCACTTTGCACTCACTAGAATAGCTAAAAAGACCGATAATAATAAGTTTTGGTGAAGATGTGGAAAATTAGAACTCTCCATACATTGTTGGTAGGAATGTAAAATGGTGCAACCTCTTTGGAAAACAGTTCCTCAACATGTTAAAGATAGAATTACCATACAGTCCAGCAATTCTACTCCTAGGAATCTATTTTTCCAAAAACATTTGTCCACATAAAGACTTATATACAAAAGTTTATGACAATTATTTATAGTAGCCAAAAGGTGGGTACAACTTTAATGTCTATCAACTGATGAATATATAAACAGCATGTAGTATATCCCCATGATGGAATACAATTCAGCAATAATAGAAATGATGTATGGATAACATGCTAGAGTACTTGAATAAAATTCAAAAACACCATGCTCAGTGCATAAAACTAGTCATGAAAGAACACATGTTCAGTGACTCCACTTATGTGAAAGGTTCAGAGCAACAAATTTGTATGACAGAATGTAGTTAGTGATTGTCTGGGGCTGGAGGTGTGTGAGTGACTGCTAATAAGTATGAGATTTCCACTAGGGGTGAAAAAATGTGAGATTAACTTATGTTGATATTTGCACACCTTGTAAGTATACTAAACTCTATTTAACTTTGCATATTTAAAGGGTGCATTTTATAGCATGTAAATTATATCTCAATAATGCTGCTTAAAATAAGTACTGACTTTTAATATTGCCATTTGTCATTTAAAGTTCCACAATTTATTTTTAAGACATGTCAAGGTAATGATGGTTTAGAACAAAAACAAGATATTCTTTTTATAAGATATAAATCACAGTTTTAATATACCTTTCTACTTTGATATTATTAAGACATACAGTAAGCTTACCATACAATATATTTAGTGATAAAAATTAAGATTATATATTTTCTACAAATAAAAGTTTCATAAACATGACAGAATAAAAATTGAGAGTTTAAAAATCTTCTCATGGACAATCCCAACAATATAACATAAAGACTATGCAGTGAACATTTACTGCTTAATGTAATTTAAAAAGTTAACATTTAAAAATGTTTTATTTTAATTGCCTGATTACTATCTATAGTTAGTTAAATTTCTCTTATCTGGAGCCCCTTTAAAAATATGCAATTTTCTTGTTAAATGCATTAACAAGGTTTAATGGACTGCAGGTGCACAGAATTGGAACAAACATTTTTCTAATTAGAAAATAAATATTCATTTGCACTGAAAAAATGTTTGTCAATATTATATATATATATATATATATATATGTACGCACATATGTATATGGTGTGTGGATGCTTGGTACCTGCTTATACTATGAAGCATGTATAATTTATCCTGTTGATTTATATGTTCCTATCAGAGGCAGTATGGTAAAGGGTAAATTAACTAAATTAACTGAACTGGGAATAAAAGTTCTGCCTTTTAATTCAGATCAACTCTATGTGATTACATGAGTCTCAATTTCTCCAAAATTCTTTAGAACTCTAAAATCTTAAATATGATTTTTAATTCTATAAAACATTTTTCAAAATAAAAATTTATTTTTCATGGTTTTTGTATTTTTAAAAAGCAAATTTATTACTGTACAATGAACATGCAATTTAAGTGCACAATTCTGTCAATTTGGATAAATATATATGCCTCCGTAAGCACCTGAATCAATATAAAGAACATCCTCATAACCCTTAAAAGTACTCTAATGCTCCCTTGAAGTCAACTCCACCTCCCCCATTCCACCTCTTAGCCCAGGCAACAACCAATCTGCTTTCCTGGCATTATAGATTTGAATGGTCTTTTCTAGAATTTCAAATTAATTGAATCACACATTACGTACTCTTTTGTATCTAGCTTCTGTTTCTCAGCATCATTTTTTTGCGATTCATGCATTTTGGAGAGTTCAGTAATGTTTTTTCATTGTATTAAAATATCAAGTTATATTTGCTTACCCCAAGAATACAATAGTTTCTCCTATTTTTAAGAAGTGTTTTTGAATTATTTAGTATGATTGCATTATAGTTTTATTTATAGTATTAAACATTATTGCCAAGGAGTCACTGTTGGTTACTAAATTATCTCTTAAGATACAAGTTGAATCTACAGACTTAATCCTTTGAAGATATCATCCCATATCTGAACATAGAACTTCTGTATTGTGGGTACCAAACTCTATTTAATAAAAGTGGTAAGTGATATTACGAATATGTAGGAATGTTGGAGTTCCTACTACCATTCATTGATCACATCCCCCTCTATAGTCTCTCTTCTCCTTTCTGGTGGGGATGTTGCTGGTTGAAGGATCAGAGCTGAGCATTTCTCTAGGAATTGCTCCTAGAGGAATGGAATTGTGAACTTCTACATTACACAGCTATCTGTACATTGAACTCAGAAAGGCCAGTTTATAATCATTAGGCAGCATCTAAGATCTGGACTAGGGAAGAAGGGTAGAATCAATTGCCAGCCAGTTATTTCCAAATTTGAGATAACAGATATGATTTTGCAGGGGTTTGCCATAATTTTAAATATCTTCAAACTCTGTATACAAGCTACAAGTAACTAGACAAGTATAAGATTTAATAGAACTGCTACCTCCTCACATTGGGAAATTCCTCTAGTCAACTTTAAAAAGACAATTGTCTCTATCTTTCTCCGCTCTTTTAATTTTGATTCACTCAGCTATTTCTCCACACTCTCACATTGTATTAAGCTATTGTACTTATCAGTACTTCTTGCCATTTGTCTGCATTTCCTTTCTCTGTGTTTTACCTTTCTCACACTGCTTTCATGATGCTTTCTGTTCTTCCCATTCTTCTGTAGTCCAATATACTATATGTCATTTGAATTCCTAAAAATCATGAGCTATGCATATTGTGCAATAAAAAACACGGGCTTATGGGGGAAATGAGGTTTATGGCACAACACTAAAAACTTTATCAATGTCACATTAAAATAAAGGTAAAAAAACGAATAAAAATGGTAACAGTTTTGACATGTTAAATGTTTGGAAATTGCATAAATATAGTGATAAGTATTTTTTTATCCCTGAAAAAGAGCTGAAGTTGGCTTGTGGAAGTGAGTGTTAGAAAACTTGAAGGCTTTACTTTATTGTGAAATGGTAGAAGAAACGGTTTCTGAAATCAACAGGAAGTTGTAACACAGGTGCAGATGGGCAAATTTTTAACGTATATGGCGGACTGAGGTCAGTATTAGATATTTGAGGAATGGATGCATTCTAAGTGTTCCTATGTGGCTTGTTTTTCCTTCAGCCATGTGTAGTTTTCTGTATTTAGCCAGTGCTGCTTAGGAAGAAAATTGCATATTAAAATGCAGCTACGTGCGTGCGCACACCCACACAGACACACACAATTTACATTACATTGAAATTGTTTCCTAATATATCTATCATGTTGAAACAAATTCATGCTTTTAAACAAGTGCTTAAAACATGAGCAGAAATGACCGTACTTCCGTTATATTTTCTCTGTACTTTCCTGTTTCTTCTTACATTCTTTTTCTCTTAGTTGTTTCTCTCAAATTGCTGCATTATCCTCACTATAAAACTCCAAAGTAGCTAGGCTGTGGAGCATACTTTGTTTTTTCTTTTGTCAGAGTCTCACTCTGTCACTCAGGCTGGAATGCTAGAGTGCCATAGTATTATCATGGCTCACTGCGGCCTGATCTCCCAGGCTCAAGCAATCCTCCCACCTATGCCTCCCTAGTTGCCGAGACTATAGGCGTACACAACTGCACCTGGCTAATTTTTCTGTTTTTTCTTTTTTTTAGAGATGGGGTCTCCCCATGTTGCCCAGGCAGGTCTCAAACTCCTGGCCTCAAGTGATCCTCCCACCCCAGCCTCACAAAGCACTGGGATTACAAGAGCAAGCCACCACATGTAGCCCCTTCCTGCCTTCCTGCCTTCCTGCCTTCCTGCCTTCCTGCCTGCCTTCCCTCCTTCCCTCCCTCCCTCCTTCCCTCCCTCCTTCCTTCCTTCCTTCCTTCCTTTCTTCCTTCCTTCCTTCCTTCCGCCATATGGTTCTGTTGCTCATGCTGGAGTGCTGTGACATAATCGTGGCTCACTACAGCCTCAAACTCCTAGAATCAAGCCATCCTTTTGCCTCAGCCTCTTGAGCATCTAGGACTATGTGTGAATGCCACCACACCCTAATGATTTTTTTTTTTTTTTTTTTTTAATTTTTTTCTAGAGATGAGGTCTTACTATGTCACCCAGGCTGGTCTCAAATTCCTGGCCTCAAGCAGTCTCCTGCCTCTGCCTCCCAAAGCACTGGGGTTAAAAGAGTGAGCCACAGTACCTGGCCTCTTAATTTTTAACTGACAAATAATAGTTGTATATTTCATGGGACACAATGTAATGTTTTGATATATGTATACAATGTAGAATGATTCAAACAGTTAATTAATATATCCGTCACTCACCTACTTATCATTTTTGTTGTGAGAACACTTAAAATCTCTTCTATCAATGTATTTTTATTAACTATAGTCATCATGCTATGTAATAGACTGTAATTCTTAAAGTATAACTGAAACGTTTTACTCTTTGACTAATATCTCCCATTTACTCATCACAGCCTTCCTCTTTTCCAGCCTCTGGCAACCACCATTCTACTATCAATTTCTATGAGTTTGACTCTTTTAGATTCTACAGATAATCAAGGTCAAGAAGTATTTGTCTTTCTGTGCCTGGCTTATTTCACTTAGCGTAGTGTCTTCCAGGTTCATCCATGTTGTCACAAATGACAGAATTTCCTTGTTTTTAGCAGCTGAATAGTATTTCAATATGTATGTATACCACATTTATTTTTACCCATTCATCCATTGATAGACACTTAGGCTGATTTGTATTTTGGCTATTGTAAATAATTCTGCATTGAACATGGAAGTGCAGATATCTTTTCAACACACTGATTTCAATTCCTTTGGTTATATACCCAGAAGTGAGATTTCTGGACCATATGATAATTTTAATTTTTTGAGGAATTCTCATTTTTTTTCAATAGTGGCTATACTAATTTACATTTTTATCAGTAGTATACAAGGGTTCCCTTTTCCCACATTCTTAATCTCTTACCAACACTTACTTATTTTTGCTGATAGCCATTCTAACAGGTATTAAGTGATATCTCATTGTGGCTTTAATTTGTATTTCCCTGATACATTGTGATATTGGGCATTTTTTCATATATCCGCTGGTTATTTGTATGTCTTCTTTTGAGAAATGTTTATTCAGATCTCTTGCCTGTTAGTCTGGGAATTTGTTTTCTTCCCATTGAGTTGTTTGGATTGTTTATATATTTTAGACTTTAGGTGTAGGGCATACTTCTGAAGACATACTTTTGGAAACCTCTGGTTTCTAGGCAGTCCTTCCAGAAAGTAGAAAAATCAGCTCTCAAAATATTTAATGCTTTCCAGCCTCCTTCCTGTGAGTTCTGTGCACACACTTTATTTTATTTTTTGAGACAGTGTCTTGCTTTGTCACGAGGTTGGAGTATAGTGGCACGATCTCAGCTCACTGCAACCTCTGCCTCCCGGGTTCAAGTGATTCTCCTGCCTTTGCCTCCCGAGTAGCTGGGACTAGAGGCCATGCCACCATGCCTGCCTAATTTTTCATATTTTTAGTAGAGACAGGGTTTCACTGTGTTAGCCAGGCTGTTCTCGATCTCCTGGCCTTGTGATCTGCCCGCCTAGGCCCCCTAAAGTACTGGGATTGCAAGTGTGAGCCACCATGCTGGCCACATGATTTTTATGTTAATAGTAATATAGAAATTAAGACTTTTCTATACTGTATGTTTGTTTCAGCTAGGTCAGATTCACAACAGGAATAATCTTTAACAAAAAATATTTGGTAAGTTCTTTTTCTGGGCATCACTGAAAATAAAACTTAAAAATTTACAAAGAATCTTGCACAAAAATTTTAACATTGCACATTTTATAGGTTCTTACCTATTAATTAAAAATGACATGTGGTGTTATATCAATATAATATTGTAAATTGATAGTAAATTATATATCTAATTGATAAAATAGTAGCTGATACTTAAATGTTTAGGATAGATGAATCAGTGTTTTATGCTATGTTTTATATACATATAAAGAGTAGTATAGTTTTCAGTTCAAATATATCTATTAAACTGTTTGAAAATTACTGATCTACCTTCATATTTTAATGTTAGTTAACAGTTTTCTCAGAAACTTAGTTTTTCGGCAAAACTAATTCTTTTCAGAAGTTCTTATTTCTCAGTGTGATAGCAGTGTCAGTTTCATTTATTTAAGTTCGTTTTAAATTTTAAAGATGAAAATTCTTTAGTGCCATTTTTTTTTCTATTCCCGCAGCGTTTGTCCAATGGTTCTATAGACTCAACTGATGACACTAGTCAAATAGTTGAACTACAAGAATTACTTGAAAAGCAAAACTATGAAATGGCCCAGATGAAAGAACGTTTAGCAGCCCTTTCTTCCCGGGTGGGAGAGGTGGAACAGGAAGCAGAGACAGCAAGAAAGGATCTCATTAAAACAGAAGAAATGAACACCAAGTATCAAAGGGACATTAGGGAGGTAAGTGATTCATGTCACTTTCAGTCTTTGATTTCTGAATTCTGCTTCTGAGGTGCTGTTTCCGTAATTTCCCCTAATGACCATATACTTTTTACTTCTCAAAAGGCCATACTTTTACTTTTGCATGCATTATATTAATTATGAAACTTGTTTGATAAGGCAAAAATAGTTTATTTTATGAAGCTTTAAATATATATGGTAAGAAATGTGTGGTATCAAGTCTCTGATATAAAAAGACATTCTGAAGCTGTTAATACAATATTTTAAATCTAAGTTTTAATTTTAAATAATCCTAAATATGGTATGTATCATGAATTGCTATACTCTTAGCTGGAATACTAAAAAAATATTTTAAATTGTTTCATTGCTTATTTTGGTTTTATGTTTATGAATGTGAATGTACATCTGTGAATATACATGTATACACACACACACACACACACACACATATATATATATATATATAACAAAACCTTTCTTTGTCTACATATTACATTCCTGTTAGACTTAAAGTTCCTTTTTATACTTAAAAAAAATGAGTGCTTAAATCACTTCTCAGTCTCTTGGCTAAGATCCAGTGAAAAGAGACAGTACTTTAAGTTACTGCAAAAGATACTAGGAGATGTTTGATTTGTAACACTGTCAAATCATTGTACCTGCTCAAGTACAATGTTTAGAGTCTTTTAACTTTTTCAACTTTTCACTCACAAATAAAAAGAAAATTATTTATATTTGTGGGAATTGTATTTTCTGACTCTTTGCCTTTTTCATTTTTACATATTCTTTTAAATAATATACTTTTTACCTTTTTAAAATATCTTTTGTATATAATTTGCTAGTTCTTCATCAAGTTGGCCCTATTCTGTGTACCAAATTGGTGATATCCTTAAGATCTTTCCTTTCACCCACTCAGTTTGATTCAGCAGTAAATCCTGTTATCTGCAATTTCAAACTATTCATATTCGGACCTCTTCTTAGAATTTTCATGGCTTTTTCTTTTCCTACACAATCACTATCTCTCACTGGATTATTTCAATAGTCTGTTGCCTGGTCTTCCTGCTCATGCCTTCAGCTCACCTCAATCTATGCTCAACACAGCAGCTTGAGCAGCCTGCCTGTAAGTCAGTTCACATCACTTTTCTTCTTAAATGACTTTTAATGACTACCTATTTTACTTATAGTAATATCAAAGCCCTTACAGTGGTCTAAAAGCCATATACAGTCTCTCTACTATGACCTTCCTGACCTCTTAGAGACCATCTACTATCTCATCTTAACATACACTGCTCAACTGGAGTGACCTCTTAAGCCAGACCTGTTTTGTTGCATTTTATTTTCCCTCTGACTTTGCTCAATATCGTTTTCTAAGTGAAATGTCCCCAGACGTTGGTGTTTACACATATACACTCTCTTTCTTCTTTTGATTAAATAAACCTCCCACATGACTTCTGTCATCTGACAAAATATATTTTTAACTGATAAACTTGTTTATCATATGCCTCCCTCCCCAACTATTTGTAAAGATCTATAAGGGTAGGATTTTTTGTCCTTGTTTTGTTCACTGCTGTCTTCAGAGTACCTACACAACTATTGATTGTATCATAGACACTCAAAAAATCTTTGCTGAAAGAATAGATATTTATAAGTAAATATCAGAAGGTATGAGTGATATTAGAATATGTACTAAGACAATGCCTATCAGCAAAACAAAACAAAAAGATAGGTGAACCATGAAGTGGTAAACTGCTCCACTGTAGCACAGATAATGATACAACTTTTATGAATTAATAGTCCATGGATGCATCTCTCTTCTTCTCTCCTCCCCACAATTCAAATTCAGAGAATTCATAAAGTAAAGGCAGTTTAACCCCTCTTCTGTTTACTGTTAAGGAATCATGAGGATATCTAGCTATCAAATCACCAGGCTCACTTCTTCATCTGTTGCTCATTCTCTCTGTCTTCATTCTCTTGGTTCTGGAGATTTAGCTGATTTCCTTTCATTTTAGTACTCACTGCTCTATTAATGCTTATCTAGTCCAGCATCACTTAGAGGTAAGGCCGAGGATCCAATTCCCATTTTCTTACTGCCCATTTAAAAATAACTCCTTGATACTAACAGGCTCTGAATGTAAGTGACAAAACACCCAGTCAGATGGAAAATGTCACTCCTCTGATGCCAGGTGTACTTTTATTGGGAATCCATTCTAATGGTAATAACATTCTCCTTTCACATGGAATTATTTTTAAATACAACTATTATTATCAGCCCCATCATTTCTACATATTTATGTTTTAGAACAGTTTCATGAGAAAGGAATATCTCTGGTTATCCATCTTTGAAGGGTGGTTGTGAACACAAATGTTTTCAGAGCCAGGCTGGCAATGGAAAAGTGTTAAGTGCCAGGTGCAAGACAGTAGGAAGTGATGGCGTTGATGAGACCTGTGAAAGGGCCTGTATTCCGCCTGCATTACTGTATGCATCACCTTTATTTTTGCACACACGCACATACACACACACACACACACACACACACACAACTGTGAAAGCTAAATAAACTGCTTCTGAAATATTCAGGTCTCAAGACACAGGCCCCTGGTTTGTGAAGGATTGTTTAAGGACCAGTCACATGTGAAAACTATTACAGGTGTATTACATAGAATTTCTCTAATTCCTCACAATTGACAAAAAGGGGAAATACTAATTATTATCTCCATTTTTCTCAGATGAAAACGATAAGGTTCAGTGAGGTAAAGTAACTTGCCAAAGGCCTGTGCAGTTCCATCCCCACCTGCACCGAAGAGAAACAAGATCAGCATGGCTTCAAAACCTGTGCTTCTTCCACTATGAACTGCTTCCAAAATCAGCACAGTGTAATAATTTATTCAGTGATAGCAACTATCATAAAAATGCAGCTACAATATAACTGTCCTCTAATCAATATTTTGGTCATTTTTTCCAATAAGCAAGAAGATGTGAAAATCACATACTTAACAAATTACTTAACACTTAAAGCTTTTATTTTCCTGAATAATATTTTTCTGTGCTGTGGTCACACAGGGTCAACTGGATTGCAAGTTTCTTTTTCTTTTCTTAATTATTCTTTTTAAATTTTTATTTATTTATTTATTTATTTATTTTAGAGATAGAGTCTTGCTCTGTTGCCCAAGCTGGAGTGCAATAGTGTTTTCAGCTCACTGCAACCTCGATCTCCTACGTTCAAACAATCCTCTCATCTCAGCCTTTGGAACAGCTAAGACTACAGGCACACATCAGGATGTCTGGAAAATTTTTGTAGTTTTTGTAGAGACAGGGTCCCACTAGGTTGCTCATGCTGGCCTCAAATTTCTGGGTTCAAGAGATCCTCCCACCCCATTCTCCCAATGGTCTGCGATTACAGGTGTGAGATTGCAAGTTTCTTAGTAGAAAAAAAAAAAGAAGCTCCTTTTTCTTGGTACTCCTATAGCATTGCTAGCATAGTATGATTTATAAATTTTACAGATAATAAATGTTTGTTGCAATAATTAAGGAAAAATTAGGAAATAACATAAAATGAAAATTGAAAGGTATTTTGCTTTGTATGTGAGGACATTCTAAGGTATCTAAAATGAACTATTATTTTGAATGACAAAAACTGCAATTATTTTTGAACCAACCTAATTTATAAATATGTTCCACTGATGGCTTCAGAATGTAATTTTCCTGCATCAAAAAAGAAATCTACCCAAAATTTACTTTCATTTTACATTTTGTCTTCAAACAAAACTCCTTAAATTGATTTTGGCCTATGAAGAGTAGGTGAGTTGAATTAAAGCTAGACACAGTACACATATTAGAAAAATAGGCAATCTTATAAAAGTAGCTTATCTCTCCAGTTTTTAATTAAGAGGTTTATTAATTGTATATGGATAATGATACATCATTAAATACATAGCTGTGCAAATAACTAAAATTTTCAGTGGAATATTTTGTGAATAAAGCCATCCTATCTTTCCAACTTCCTATTAACATTTATTCAGGATTTCACTATGTGATTAAATGAATTAAATTCATATCAGTGTTGGCTTTTCTATTATCTGAAACATGTAGTTATATTTTTAACTTTAATAGATCTAAGTTACCAGAGAGTTATATTTATTAGATGTAAAAAAATCCAATTTATATATATAAACTTCAAGAGATCATTGCAACTTTATTTTGTTTTCTTTCTTTCTTTTTTTTGGTAGCAAGTTTTAGGGACTAGAAAAGCTTCTTTTTTTAGAATTTTCAAGTGATAGAGGGAAAAACTATTTCTCTGACTTGTAAATCCAGTTCATTTTTGGCAACACAGCCTGCAGTTAAAAATTGAATCTCCCACATGAATCACTGAATCAAAAATGCAGTACCAAAATTACAAAATACCAAAATCCCTGCATGTAATGTATGTCATAGGGTGAGATCATCTAATTGTGGAAATAATAGTGATTAATAACTTTAAGAAGCTATTATTTATTGAGGATGTTTTCTACATGCAACACCATACAAAGCACTTTCTAATTCTTACCAACAATGTTATGTGATGCATATTAAAATCTCAACCCACACAATATATGAAGAAGGTGAAGCACAGAATAGGCGAGCAACATTGACCCCTTATAACAGAGTTAATAAGTGTCCCAAACCAGCATTTGGAGCAAGTAAGTACTACTTCAATGCTCATGTTCTTGAGAAATATGTGTAGGCCTTTTATTGATTTTATTGCTGTTAAAATTTAGTAAGAAGTTTATATATGCAGGTTAGCTTTAGACTTTTCTCTTCAAGCCACAAAATTTTCCCAGAGTTCTGTTGAAAACGAAGCTGACAGAATACAATCTTAAGCACTCTGAAAGGAACCTCTAAGATAAAAATTCTACCATCACTGAGATAAAAAATGTGTAAAACAGAAAAAGTCAAAAGTGAAAATAAGTAGTTTTTTAAATAGTAGGCGTTATCTGGGATGCCTAAAATCTAGAGGTGTGCATATAATATTTCTTAAAAATTATTCTGGCTAATTTTTGCTGAATTCATAGATTAATTTCTTACGTTTACACTTTAGTATCAACATAATTAACCAAGTAGCTTTTAACTAGGTCTTGATGGTCAGTAGGATTGAGCTAGACAAAGGAGACAAAACACATTCCAGGTAGACACGAAGTCACAGAGTGGATTCGTTTTGAAGGGCTGCCGCAACAAATTGCCACAGACTGGATGGCTTAAAAAAACCGTAATTTAGTCACTCATTGTCTTGGAGGCTTTAAGTCTGAAATCAGTGTTTCAGCAGGGTCATATTATCTCTGAAGGCTCTAGTGAGGATTTATTCTTCACCCCTTCTAGTTTCTGATGGTTACTGGCAATCATTGACATTCTTGGCTGGTAGCAATATAACTCCAGTCTCTGCCTGCCTGCCTTCTTCTTCCACATATATCTCTGTGTCCCCAAATACCCTCCTTATAAAAGTACCAGTCGTTGGATTTATGGCCTATTCTAATCCTATATGACCTCATCTTAACTTGATGATGTCAATAAAATCTGATTCGAACATAAGGTCACATTCACAGGTTAAAATGGACATGAATTTTTGGGGGTCATTATTAGCCCCAGTACTCAGAAGTAAGGTATTATCAGGTCACAAAACCACTTTTTTATCCCAGGATTTGTAGCTCAGATTTTACCCTGCAGATGGAGGGGAAGAAGTAAATGTATTGAAACCAATAAGCAATATGATTGGACTAGCATTTAGAAATATGCCTCAGGAAGCAGGGTGGAGTAAAAGTAAGGAGAATAAAAGACAGAAAATATGAGAGAGAGAGCTGATTTGTGATGGGCAGAATTCTAGGGACAACATGATGAGTTTCATGGTAGATCTATTACTTTTTTTTGAAATGAAGTCTTGCCCTGTCGCCCAGGCTGGAGTGCAGTGGTGCGATCTCGGTCCACTACAACCTCTGCCTCCCAGGTTCAAGCAATTCTCATGCCTCAGCCTCTCTGAGTAGCTGGGATTACAGGCACGTGCCACAATACCCAGCTACGATTTTTGTATTTTAAGTAGAGATGGGGTTTCACCATGTTGGTCAGGCAGGCTGGTCTTGAACTCCTGACCTCAAGTGATCTGCCTACCTCAGCCTTTTAAAGTGCTGGGATTACAGGCATGAGCCACCACATCCAGCTGATCTATTACTTTTGAATTAATTTTAATTTATATATATACACACACATATATATATATGCATATATATATATATATATATATATACATAAATTTTCTAAGTCAAATAATGGCACATATAAAGATGGTACACATACAAATACAGACAGCCTCTCATTTCAAGTTTTCATCTCATGTCCCTGAGATTTTTAATTTCAACACATTTATTTACTACTTCTGGTATTTTCTCTCTTTATTTAAACAAAATTTATGTTTTGTTATATTAGATTAGGATATTACTTATTTTATTCCTTATTTTGCTTTTTATTCTACCTATACTTCCATTAGAGTTATCATCTCAAAAAAAGAAGAAAGAAGATTGAAAGAAAGGCTGTCTGCTTATCCAATTATTATATGTGGCAGGACTGGCTCTGGACCCCGTAGGAGACTGGCAAAGGCACTGGTTAGGAATAAGTGATGAAATGAATCTGGATAATAACATAATGGAAACTATCACTGTTTCCTCCATTGCAGAATTTTTATACAAAGAAGCTTCCCACATTCTCAGGAAACCATTCCAGGCCAATGAGCCTCACTTCTGCACTTGATTTTCTCTCAACATATTGTCAATAAAGTAGGTTATCTAACTACCAATAAATTTCCATGTAAGCTGTTAGTAAGGTAAAATCATCTCCCTATTACTATCTATAAATTTGATTATTTAAAAATTACTGTTTAAAATATTATTAACGTCATGATTTTCTCCCCTTGCACTTGATGTTTTCCTATATTTTTGTGTTCATTGACTTCTCTAAACTCATGTAATTGAAACAGTACATAACTAGGTAAATCGTTAAGTTTCTAAGTCAATTGGTAAATTTTTTGTAAATAAGATCCAAATGTGATATTTTTTCCTCCTGCTTTTTAACAACAGAGTTCCTCTTTCTTATATGTAAAGGTAAGAATATGAATGGTATTTGTTGTCTATTTGAAGATTGCTTTACAATTTGAAACTGCAGCCACCATTTTAACAATTTTCTGAGTTGCAACTCTACTCATAATTGTACTTAATTTTACTGCATAATGAACTAATTTATCTGCCACTTGTCTTACAAGAAGGCCAATTCTACAGTAGATGATTTCAAAAACTAATCCACTGCATTCTTAGATAGTAGAAAGCTTTTGGTTAACCGAAGTTATAAAAATAATTCTGACAGCTAAGTTGGGAAAATGCACCTAAAATCTCACAGTCCTTTCAATGAAAAGAAAGGAATGAGTATTTACTTCAAGAATGGAGTAGTTTTTATGTTTCTATTTTAAGTAATATGACAATAATTAAACAATCTGAAAATCTGATTTGCTTTTTTTTAATTATTTTAATTGTAGGCCATGGCACAAAAAGAAGATATGGAAGAAAGGATTACAACCCTTGAAAAGCGTTACCTCAGTGCTCAGAGAGAATCTACCTCCATACATGACATGAATGATAAACTAGAAAATGAGTTAGCAAATAAAGAAGCTATCCTACGGCAGGTTCAGTATCTCTGTCTTGGTTTTGTTCTGGTCCATTCATTCTCATCATTCTTGCAAAACATGGAGTAAATAAATCAGGCTATTTCTTGACAGATGTTTGATTAACCATTCTCTAAAATGTAAAATTCTATACTGAAACAAATATGATTTTAGTTTGAAATTTGCTTTCTAGAAAGATAAGTTATTTATCTTAATAATACAAATAATGACTATTATTTTCATTTAGGCATGAACAAGAAATTGTGCTAAACAGTTTTCATGTATTACCTCACTTAATTCTAACCACCACCTATGAAGTAGGTAGAGTTATTATACTGAAGACACTATAGTTCAGAGACAGTCACACTTTCCCAAGCTCATACATATACTAAATACAAGAACCAATATACTGGAATTCTAAGTTTTTTGGGCTCTATAGCAGAAATAGACAAACTATAGCCATGAGCCAAAGCTGGTTGTTTGCATGCTCTTGTAAATAAAGTCTTATTGGAACACAGCCATGCCCAATCCTTTTATCATAGTCTATTATTGTTTTTATGCTACAGCACAGTTGAGTATTTGGGATTCAGGCCATGTGATACATGAGATGTAAAATTTTTACTATCTGGCCCATTACAGAAAATGTTTGCCAACCTTATCTCTAGAGCCTGGATCATAATGCTACATTACCTTTCTCACTCCAGTCTAAATACCATGATTTTCAGTATTTTGCTATGATGTTATATCTGATGTCTTAGTACTGAGCTATATTCCCTTTGTTCAAATTTATACTCATGAGTAATTTCTTTCCTTTTTGCTGCCAATGGTAAGAGCCTTTTCGTTTTTTTAATGTGCTGCATTTTGTGAAGGAAAATGGATAAGCAATATATGAAAACAAGGACAACAATCAACACATTGCACATTTAGGTGTGGTAGTGACTAATTTTAAATCTAGAATCATGGCTAAGGTGCAAATCCCCTGGTGTCTGGTGTTTGCTATTCAAACTCTGACTCCTTAAGTGTCTCTGCTCCCATTCCCATTTCAGATGGAAGAGAAAAACAGACAGTTACAAGAACGTCTTGAGCTAGCTGAACAAAAGTTGCAGCAGACCATGAGAAAGGCTGAAACATTGCCTGAAGTAGAGGCTGAACTGGCTCAGAGAATTGCAGCCTTAACAAAGGTACTGAACTAGAACAATTGGTCAACCTAGATATGTTTGTAGAAAGGACTGGCAATCAAAATGGAATCTATAAAGATTTTCTATATGCTCTATGAAAATTAATTAATTTAATCTTTATTATATTGATCTGTTATTAAGTGAATTGTTTTCCTCTCATACATATTTATGGCAGCAAGAATAATTGTTATATAAATGTGATGTTTCCCCTGCCTATTTAAACATTAACAAGTAACAATTTCATGCCACTGTTATAGTTAATTTTCCATGGTAATATTTCTATAAGAATAATCATGGAGATAAACAAAAATGATAATGTTATCTATATGAGACATAACAATTTAACAGGTTTCACATCAATTTCTATTAGAAGTATAGAAAATATCATAACTTCTTGATTCCTCTCCAATGACAGTAAAAAACTTGTCAGAAATGGAAAGTTAGATGTATAAAAGTTTGAGGTCTAAAACAAATAATCAGAAAGTGGTTTTTATAGTTGTAATTTCTTCTGAAAAATTAAAATCAATAATACTCTGAGGAATGTTCAAAACTTTCTGCCATAATTCGGCCAGTAGATTCTGCAACTATTGCATATTTTAGAATTTTATAAGCATTATAATGTTAAAAAGCAGTATTCTGACCTCTGACAGTCAAATGGAAGTGACATCATTTCAAAGTATATATATATGTTACAAGTTATATAAAAGTGCATTTTGTCACTAAAAGTATGTTTGACATTTGATATGAATTCACAAATAATCACACAATTTATATTTTTACACAATCATTAATATTTGCTAAGTTTTCAAGGCCACTACAGTAAATGAGTATCTTAGGTATCTGAACTTTAAGTTTAAAATTATGGCATTAGGATTTATCCAAAATAATTGATGGAGCAATGAAGCAGACACACATGCTTGATTTTCTGAAAAAGCTAATAATTAATAATGAACAGTGAACTGATCTCCCTGTTGGTTAAAATAGGAGAGTTAACCAGGTAATGAAAGGCAAACCTTTGATGAAGTAGAGCAGGATTAGAGAGCATTGAAATAGTTGCTTGTTTGCAGAGTGTTGGAGTGACTAGTTGGATAAAACTGATTAAGATGAGTTTATAATTTGGATCCTTCTATAGTCACAAACCATGCCAGTAAACCACTCTGGCAATTTCAGAAATGTGTGATTTCTAAGATAAAGATAAATTTATCACTTAATTTGAAAAAAAAGTTCCCTAAATTATATAAAGCTGTTTAAACATATAGATATTTCAGGGTTTTTTTTTTTTTTTGCAAATACTGATCTTAATGACTATAACATAGGCTAAGATATACATAATTAGATTTTTCATCTAAAGAACATAAAGGACTTTCAAAAAGAGTTATATTTTTCATTTGTACTGTTGTGAGGGGTTAGATGAGTGACTGAATATGAAAAATAACTTTTGGGCCAGGCGCGGTGGCTCACACCTGTTATCCAAGCACTTTGACAGGCTGCGGAGGGTGGATCACGAGGTTAGGAGTTTGAGACCAGCCTGGCCAATATGGTGAAACCTGGTCTCTACTAAAAATACAAAAATTAGCCAGGCGTGGTGGCATGCACCTGTAGTCCTAGCTACTCAGGAGGTTGAGGCAGAAGGA
>NW_016107471.1:1801806-1813782 GCF_001604975.1 Cebus imitator | reverse complement strand
ATTTCTTTTCCATTTCTAAGTTTATTCATGTTCTCAAAACCATTTCTCTCTGTAGTTCATCCTAAAACTTTTGGTATATTTTAAATTTTTCTATATTATATTAAGGAGTGAAAACAAGATAAACCCAGTTTCTCACCAAGGAGTATAAAAAATAGCAGACTATTTCTGTGTGATCTTTGTATTTACAACACTTGCTGAAACTGTAGTCCTCACATAGACTCCAAATCAGTAGTGTTGGTTGAAAATTGGTCCCAGTAAGTATTATTCAGAAGAGATGCCTGAATGTGTTATGTATGGTTGATAAAACTATTTTTCTCCTTCTAATATGTGTGTATGTGTGTGTATCTGTGTTTGTAGGTGGAGCTTATTTATAGCTTTTAGAAAGTCAGAATTATTGGTTAACAGCTATGGATACAACTAAAACTTTTGCTTTGGCAAATTTATAGGCAATTAACCAATAAAGATTACTTTGGGCTCCTAGTCTTATGATTTATCATATCTACTTTTTAATTAAAATGCATATTTCTTTAGCAAGGACATAATTCATCTTGAATGAGGTGTTTTATTTCTAGTATCAATAAAATGTATCAGCAATAGCATAGTAATTTAAACAGAACAAAATTCTTATTTATCTCTGAAATGAATATTCAAAATTTTGCTGTTTTGTGTTTTTTTTAAGTTTAATTTGTTTTAAATAAATAGAAACAGCTAGAAGTTTTAAAGGCCTCTAAAAACTTGTATTTTTGAAGACACAGTTTTGACAGTTGAAATATTCATGTCTCAAATATCTTGAGTCGGTCATCTAATTTTAACACCACTAACTCATGTTAAAATGTACTTTTGAAGGATCAGAAATACCTTTATGAATTTAGGTTATATAATTTCAACAACATTTTGACCCATTTACTGTATTCTTAATATAACCCTAAATTTTAAATGATATTAAAAAGCCATTTTATGACATTTGGGGATCATGGTAACTCTGTGTAGCTTCTACTTGGAAATTTGAAGACAACATGGAGGGAAGAAATTTGTTATTTATTGTCTTTATTATCTTCCACATTTGTAAAATAAGAATATCTGAAGGAAAACCTTACAAAATGTAAATGTTGAATTGTAGTTTGCATAAGCACACCAGAATTGAAATGTTAAATGTTTGCTTTCATAGATTAAATTGGAAAAATTGGAATTTATCGCACAAAATAGTATATATGCATCTGAATCAATACATGAATAGGTTACTATTTCTTTTCACTTACTGCATGTCATATTTACATATAGTTCTATATTGGCATAAAGTGAGCTTCACTGTTTTAGAATGAACTTATAAACTGTGATAGAATATGCTCTGAAGTTAAAATTTGTAGTCCTGACATAAAATCATTTAAATATAATAATTACTTTCAGTGATTAAAATGTTGCTGTAACTTCATATGTAATCCCTGCATAACATACTAACAATTTTGCTATCAGCAATGTCACATGTGTTGAACACTCTGCACCTGTGGTAACCTGACAGTCACCTCCAAGACATGTATTTAACCTTGGCACTGGGCAAACATGAGTTCACAAGGCAACTGTGCTGCCTATTCACTTTAGGCACTATTTTGTTTCCCCAGCAACAAATCAGTGCAGAAATAGCTTTGAATTGGCCCCTGGTGTCAGGAGAGTCACAACCAAGATTTCTCGTTCTCACAGAATTATTGTCAGCTTGATAATTCGAGGGCTTTTAATCATTTTCATTTAAAATTTCCAATTAAACCTATACCTGAGAGTAGGCCATTAGAATCTAGATCAATGATCATATGCACATTCACAGACCAGAAGTCATTTCATAAGTTTTCCTGTTGCTGAGGAAACTCAATCTTGCTTGAATTGGGGACTACTCATAATTACCCTGTGGCTTAGTTATTTATCTTATTTCTACAAAGCAAGGTTTAGAATAAATTTTGTTCCAAATTAATTACACCTGAGTCATTGCCTTGCATTTTCTTCAACATTGTGATACATTGTTTCCATTATTTTTAAGTAACATAAACAAACCAAAATACAAACTTTTAACAATCTATCAGAAACAGATTCTAGTGTTTGGTTTCCCATAATTCCAATTATTATATAACTCTTTCAGAGTTGCTTTATTCATTCTGTAGTAGTCTCTCATTGCTAGCCATCACTAACCTTTCATATCTTAGGTTGATAGCTTTTTATTTTAGTATATTATTGTTTTTTATTTAAAATCATCAACTGCATCGTGTTCACCAAATATCAGTGTAGTTCTTTCCACATAAAATTCTGTCTATTAAAGTATTAAATTTGCTGTCACACTTTTCTTTTAAGCATTCTGTGCTACGTTCTGTTCGGTGTCAGTGTCTTTAGTTCTGATTTTTCAATTTTGTCCCTCTCCTTTTCCTTGACTCGTTAGTCTGATCCAACCTCTTCTACCTCATCTGATGATTATCAATATGTTATGGAAGCTAAACTACAAGAAATGATCTCCATACGTAGGAAGGTAGTCCTACTGGACTTTACTTTCTATTGCTAAATAGAATCCATCTAAGTTTTTCTTTTCTTTTCGTTTATAAAAATTATGTTACTTTTATTTATTGATAATCGACCATCTGTGCAGTTCAGTGCTTCAGGAGCTTAAAATCGGACAATGGCAGGTTTGTGTTCAAACCATGCACAGTCTGCATGTTACATTTGGCTGATTTCATTGCTCATAAATAACTCCAATGTTTTGCTGATGCTTGGATGTAACAGGCCTTTGTAGCTGACACATTTCAAGCAATGCTGTTCAGCTGCCTGTTTGAAGGAAGTTTATTTTTTAAAAACTATGTTTGCAGTTGGTAGTAGCTTGCTTTACATTTTATTTCAATTTATTTGGAGAAAAAGAGTGAACCAAATCTTAAATTTCAGGTGCCTTATCATATTTCTTAACAGGCTGAAGAAAGACATGGAAATATTGAAGAACGTATGAGACATCTAGAGGGTCAACTTGAAGAGAAAAATCAAGAACTTCAAAGAGTATGTATATTAAGAACTATTACCCCCCATCATCAGTTTATGAATTCATATTCTGTGTATAAAAAGAAAGCCTTTAATTGAGTATGGGTCATATTTAAAACTTACAAATATGCCCTGTAGATTTTGAAGAAAAAAGTTTTCACCATTTTAATCAAAACAGATGTAAAATTAAATTCAATTTAAACTAGCAAAACTATGAAAATAATCTCAAACAGTTTTTGAATGTATTTTTATTTCATTTTTTTAAATGTAAGGCTAGGCAAAGAGAGAAAATGAATGAGGAGCATAACAAGAGATTATCGGATACTGTTGATAGACTTTTGACTGAATCCAATGAACGCCTACAACTACACTTAAAGGAAAGAATGGCGGCTCTAGAAGAAAAGGTAAAATGATAGAAGGGTAAAATCACATGAATATTTTGCAGTGTTCCTATGATCATGTTTGTTTTATATACAGCTGCAATCATTGTATTGGCCAGATGATCCATTTACTTAGTTTTAAAAAATACCTGATATATTCTTAAAAAATGAACGCATAATTTTTATTTAAATAAGTGTAAGATCTAATTTTGGATGAATAAAAAATGTTGCATGATATATGAATCTTTTATATTGGCTTGTTCATATGAGGCAAATGTATTAAAATATGCTGTGCTTGTATGATGAAAATGTTTTATTTGTCCTCTGCCTGGTATGCAAAATAGAAAAGTGATGAGACAAAAGTCAATATTTTTGGAGAGGGGGAGATGATTTGAACTATTCATGTCTCAAGTGACTGATATCTACACACCAGTCAAAAAGTCAAAATGTAAGTGAGTTTAAGTCATCAGTAGAACTAGTATCAATCCCAGTAGAGGATTTAGGACCCCAGTATTTTCAGCTGCATTATTTCAGAAAAAGTGCTTCTGTACAGTCTGCAATGTGATTCACAGTTACATATGCCTCATTGATAGTTGGTAGCTACCAGACCAGCAAGAGTTATGTGAGCTGGTTACCAATTCCAGAGCATAAATAAAGGTAGGTTACAAAACCCGGATGATCACATAATTTTGGAAATTTAGATTGAATGTCAATCACTATTTTAGCTAGACATTTTCCCTTAATACATAAGATACACCAAAATAGGGAAAATGTTTTGACAAAATGTCAAAGTAGTTTCATTAATTTACCTATTAGAAAGTCATAAGACATGTCTTCTTCCCATACAACTCCAAATACATGGCCTCTATACAATTACTACACTCTTAGTTCAATTTTACTCTATAAATTAGAAAACAATGCATTATTTTATATAATGCCTTATTGTACTTGTTTGCTTTGTAGAAAAAAATAATGTTTAACGACAACAATAATTTTCTGGAAAGGTTTCTTTTAAGTATCTGTGATGCCAACTTATTGCCACATGACTTTGTGATATGTAATATTAGGTTTATGAATAGCTGGAATTTGTTATTTCTCTAATAATTTAGGTATCATTATAAATTGTTAATTCCACATTGTAATAGATGTCCAGAAAGTGAACTTTGTAATAATATGATTTGATAATTTCTTCTTTCTTCAGATAATAAAAAGTGAGTTCTTCTGAATTTTTTATAATGCCTCTAAGACTTAGTTTGTTACTCACTTTTTCTTATTTGAAGAATAACCAATAGTTTCTAATTTAAAATGTGGTCTAAGAAAAGGCAAACAGAAATAACTTGAAATGTAATATTTCATTTGTTCATCCAAGTGTTACAAAATAACATTTCCCATTTAAATTATGTACTTTTTAAAATGTGAAGGTCTCACATTTGAAAATTTCATCAAAACATGGTTTCCATGGAAACCAAAAAATAGCTGTACCAAGGAAGAAATCCAAGAGAATTCTTGAGTGATGGGATATTAATTTATATATTTAAGTATTTTCTGTGTATTAATTATTTTTGCTATTTTCTTTTCTTTAGAATGTTTTAATTCAAGAATCAGAAACTTTCAGAAAAAATCTTGAAGAATCTTTACATGATAAGGTATAATAGAAAGTTACATTTTTTGCCCATTTTTCTATTTTTATTTTCAATTACACTGATGATGTTTTGTTGTGAAGTAAATTTGAAAAACTAAATTTTGTATGTTGTCTTTGTAAAACAATTTTTATTATACCTGCAGAAAAGGGTACATAGAGAGGGAGAGCTTAATGAATCTTTGCAACCCAAATTCACCAAAAATTAGCACTACAGAAGCTTCCCCCAAATTCGTCTATAGTCATACTCCTCCATTAAAGGATAATCACTATCTTGACTTATTCATTTAAAAATTGTTTTGCCTTACTTTATGTCTTATATAAATAGAATTAAAATATATGCACTAATTTGTCTAGTTTTAGATATTCTTTCAGCAGAAATAATATTAAATACTATTATATATAAGAATTATGCTAAGTTATATATGTCCAAACATGATTCTAGTTCCAAAGGAGCTAAACAAATCTAATTGAGGAGAGAGAACACTGCCTTTACAAACCAGTGAAGATGCAGGGTAGCAGATGCCAAGTGTCAAATGGTCAAATGAGTGAAGTAGGCAGTAATAGTAGGCAGAAATAATATTAAATACTATTATATATAAGAATTATGCTAAGTTATATATGTCCAAACATGATTCTAGTTCCAAAGGAGCTAAACAAATCTAATTGAGGAGAGAGAACACAGCCTTTCCAAACCAGTGAAGATGCAGGGTAGCAGATGCCAAGTGTCAAATGGTCAAATGAGTGAAGTAGGCAGTAATAGCTATGGGTAGGAAAGACCATGATATATTGCTACTGGGACAAAGCCTTCAGGAAGGAAAGATTTGACTGAAGATTTAAGGAAAAGTAGGACTCTGATGCAAGGCTTTCAAACATAGTTCGTGCAGAATGATCACAGGTGCTTGGTGGGGTGAGAGGATGAGTACTGAGTGTGAGATCGTAAATAATAGGCACAATGATTTGGCTGGAATCAATTATTCCTATTGTAGGGCATGTAGTAGAAGAGGCAGCTAAGGGCATATTGTGAAAATTTTAATTGCTAATATGTATTTTCCGTCTTTATTACCCTACAAAATTAGTGTTAGCAATTTTATATTATCTTGTTAAAGAAGATAGGATTGCTAACTTAAGAAGTGATCTATAATTGTGTGTTGACAAAAGATAGAAGACATTGAGAGAAAAGGAATGGAGAAAAAGAGGGAATGAAGGGAGGGGGAAGAAAGAAGGAAGGTAGGCAGGCAGGTGAGGGGAGAGGAGGGAAGGGGAGGGGAGAGTGGGGGAGGGCAGTATGGCATAGGGAAGGAGGGAGGTGGGGGGGCAGTATGACATATAGAAGGTATTGGAAAGATTAAGAATAGAGGAAAGAGAGAACAATTATACATTTAATCCTACTGGATTCTGCAAATTATGATGCAATTAAAAATAACTATTTGATTCTACAGTCATGGTGTCCATAATCTCCTGATAGATAGATAGGTCTTTAGGGCAATGTAATATGTGACCTAGAAGATAGTATCTAATTCTTTCTGAGGTAGTTCACAAAGACAACACAGAGGAGATTACATTTAGTAGCCTCTTAAAGACATATATATATATATACAATCTTAAACAGAGAAAGGTAGAGCATTCTAGGTAGAGGATGAATCCTCTGCAAGAACACAGAGAAAACCAAGATGGTTGATCTGATGAATCATCAGAAGTTTACTGTGACTAGTATGTATTTAAAGAAGTAGCTTTTGAGCAGATTGCAAATTTTGGACTTGATCTTGTTGTGCGTGTTATGTTATCCAAAGATCTGTGTGCTCCTGGCAATATCCCCAGAACCCACTCCCCCGCCACCTACCCAAACCTTGTAACTCCAACAATCTGCCTAAGCAGCCAAGAGTACTAATCATTTTATGCTTTGCATCCTTGCTTATGTCAATCTCCAGAGAGAGTAAATCCCCAGTAATACCTCATTTCTGAACTATCACCCCATTTAGCTGGGCACATTCACTAATCTGACCACATCTTCTATAATTCCTCAGATTTCCACTGAACTAACTATACTTATAGTCCATTATCAGTAAAACCCTCTGTATGTTCAACCTCTTTTCTCAGTGTTTCCCTTTCCATCTTTATCTCTAAAATTTGAACTTTTTAGTTAGCTATCCTTTCTTCTCTCTGATTTTTCATTAGTGACCTCATCTGATGTCCTGGATTTAAATATCATCTATAAATTGAGCACATCAAACTTTAGATTACCTACTGGGTCGTCTCCCCTGAGAGAGTTTACATATTCTAGTGCCAACTTAACATCCCCATTTGGACACCTAGATATCTCAAATGTAACATGCCAACCTACCCCACTCCCACACATCAAACACCAACTACCTAACCTATTACATCAGCAATCTTCTCAGTAAATCATAATCACAATTTCTTTCTTTCAGTTACTCAGGCTAAAATACTTGGAGTTAATCTTGACCCCTATGTTTATTTCATATTCCACATCTAGTCCAATATCGAATCCTCTTGGTTCTACTCTCACAATATAGCCAAAACACAGACAGTCTTACTCTAACACCATTCTTATCCAAACCATTACTCTCTTGCCTAATAATTTCCTCTCTTTTCTGCCTCCCAATTTAATTTGACAGTCTGTTTCACAGCAATTAGAATGATCATTCCCTTCTCTGCTAGAAAATCTAGGAGTCATAGCAAGACCCCATCCTTACAAGAATAAAAATAAATAGGGAGGTGCAGTGGTGCATATCTGTAGTCCTAACTACTTGGGAGGTTGAGGCAGGAGGATTACTTGAGCCCAGAAGCAGGAACAAAGTGAGACCCTTTCTCTAAATGAATATTTAAAAATTCTCCAATTGTTGCCTATCTCATGCAGAATAAAAGTCAGAGTGTTTAAAGTACTTTACAATGCCTTTTAGGACTACCCTTCATAAGTTCTGCAATCATGCTTTTAAAAATCCGTCCTCTACTTGTTTATTTAACCTCTCCAATCCAGCCACAGTGGATTCCTTGCCCTCTACTTCACTTCCACTAATGGGCATATGCACCTGCTGTTGCTTTTATCTGCTTTGTCTTTTTCTAATATTTTCATTTTTTACTTTCTCCTTTATTTAGGTTATTGCTCAATTATGACTATATTGAAAACCATTCCATGATTCCCCTGTTTTCTCCTTTCTGACAACATTCTATATTCCTATACTCCTACTTGTCTATTATTCGTCTTTTCTCCTAAATTGTAAATTGTATGAGGGCAAGACATTTGTCAGCTCACTACTGTATCTCTGGTGCCTGACACACAAGAGGTACTCACCGCACATTTGTGAAAATAATGAACAAAGAAATTTTCAAAGTCAGTAAGAAACTATTGGCATTTTAAAGCAAAGCATTAGTTGATTATACATATGTTTTAAAATTATATATCTAGTAGAGGAATGTGTAGGAAAGAGACTGAAGCTTGTAAAAATCATTCAGGAAAAAGATAAAAAGGGCTTAGAGTAGGATGGTAGTGAGATAAAAAGAACAGAAAAGAAAAACATTGCAAAGGCCACATTGACAAAAAAAAGTGTGGTGAAAAAAAAAAGTTTGAGTCAAGTAAAATATCAAGCACTAGCTGCTGGGAAGGGGAAAAAACAGTAATAGAAAAATCTAGAAGGATACATTTAGACATGTATAACAATATATAAGTTATAATCATGAAAACCAAAATAAATGCTTACATGAGCAGTTAATTAAACACTCTAAGACATAAAGATAGGGATTTTTTACAGACCAGAGCCTACAATGCCAATTTGAGAAAATTATTAAGTACCAATAATTGTGCTACTATGAAGCTAAAAAGTTGTTAACTTTCTCTTTTAAGGTAATGATTTTTGCTTTTCTTTCCTTTTTCTTTCGATCGAATCATCTTTATCCTTCACCCATATGTCCTTTAACCATCATAGAATAATGGAAATTCTTCATTCACTGTATAAATAAGTCATTTTCTTTATTTTTAAAACTGAATATCATTTCTATTCTGCATATTTAAGTGATGTCTACAAAGCTGGTCATAGTTTTAATATTCCCATGAATTTTCAAATATTTAGGATTAGTGAATGTTAGAGAATGTAGATAAATTTTTATTGATTTCTGCTATCCACATTTTTTATTACAAGGGGAAAATTTTGGCATGCTTTATTATTGTGGCTAACAACCTTTAATAAAAATATACCCTCAGTTTTCTCTTTTAAAAAAAACCATTAACCCTGGTTTATCATAATTGGTTGCTGGTATTACTGGCATGTGAGTAACTTTTTATTTTGATTTTTAGGAAAGATTGGCAGAAGAAGTTGAAAAGCTGAGATCTGAACTTGACCAACTGAAAATGAGAACTGGCTCTTTAATTGAACCCACAATATCAAGGTAACATTAAATTAAAAGCTTATTTATAGTTCACTGAAAATCAACATGAATTCCCTTACGGTTTCATTATGTCCTCAACTAAAATAAATCAGTACCTCTTACTGCTCGCTAGTCATTACCATGTTCTGACTCTTTATTGATTTATAGTTTTGACTTTCAAAAATAGATTTTTAATTTAGCAATTCTTTCTGTAGATAATAAAAAATTAAATTATTACCTCTTGTATTCTGCATTTAATTATATATGTAGAAATATATTAAAATATTATTAAATGAAAAATTGAACTGTGTATAGGGAGATTGCATCTCATTGCAAGAAGAGACATTGGCCCTTTTCTCTATATGTATTCAATACGGAAATTGAGTTCGACATAAAATTTTCTATATGTGTTTAATGTAGAAATATGCAGAAATATGTTCAATGCTTAATGTGACTAAACAAATACTGTGGTCACTTAGCAGCTACCTATTTTGATAAAGTAATTGCAAATAAGAAAAGAGAAATGAATCAGGTAAAAAAATTCAAATAAATTTAATCATACTCATCTACTTTGACTCACTATATCCAAAGAAGCTGCTTACTTGATAGATGATAGGTAGATAGATAAATAGATGATAGATAAATCTATATGTTAATAATTCACATAAAATTTTCTTTTGTGCTTTGGATTTTTTATTTGAAGTTGTTTAGAAACCCTAGAAGGACTCACTCATTTAATCATGTATTTATTAGGCAACACAGAATAATAGCAGCTGATTGAAACTTTCCACCACCATAGGCTTTTAGGAGAAGTCCATCTTTCTTGGTGTTATGTTTGTCTTTAGAATGCTAACTCCACCAAAGGAGGGGTTTGCATTTGTTTTGATAACTACCATAATCTCAACACCTAAAAACCTGTCTTGCATAGAGTATGCTTTCAAGATATATTGTAGAACGAATAAATGAATATTTGGTAAAGCATTTTTCAGATGCTCAAATAAAAATTGAAATAAAAAAATCCTAAAGTGTCTTATACTCTTTTTGATATAAATGTAAGTAAAACCAATATTTAATATTTTAAATATTTCCATACTCAGTTTAGTATGAGGAACAGTTTGGCAGGCATAGAAACACCCAAAGAACTTTTATGTATGTAAGTCATTAATTGAGAAAATCATATATATTTTTCAAATTTTTAAGAAATAATTTCAGTTCAGATATAAAAATGATATGTGTTCACAGGGTTATGATATTTATGATGAGGATGATGGAGAAGGCGAAGAAGAACTAATAAAATGTCAAAGGAGTCAATGCATAGAATAAGCATTATAAAGTCAATAGGTTAAATATATTTTAATAAGAACAAATGGCCATTTCCCTGTCTTTTTGACCTTATGTCTCAGAATACAGAGTTTCAAAAGTGTTATCTAAAAGGCTATCTCTGCACTGAGCCATGGTGGGCAGCCTAACAATGTGACATTTATCTACAATGAAGGATGACTGGGCCCCTATAGAACGATGGTTCTTTGAAACAACAGTTGGTAGTAGAAAGAACCCTAGACCAAGAATAAGACAACCCACATTCCTAGGGCTCAGACAGATAATTACAAATTGCTTGATTTTGGAAAACCCATTTTTCTTAATGATGTCCTAAACAAATATATATTTGTACCTACATATACGTAAACAATATGTTTTCTGATTATCTCACAGGCTTGCTTTGCAGATAAAATAAGACAAGTAAGCAATGGGGATTATATGTATAGTAAATCATGTCACAAGTAGAAAGTATTATAGAAATTATTAAGGTAAGCTAGCTAAACATAGAACTTATAATAAGTTACAGGATAACTGAACATGTATTGAACAGCAGTTATTTATAGAACATTCATGCTTCTGAGGACAAATAATTTTTAAAAAACAGTAATGGAAATAGGAGATGTGTGAGAACTCAATCCACTAAGTTTTGATCTAACAGGTAGGGAGGTGAGGAGAGAGAAGCTACAGCAAGTGAGTATCAGTGACCACTCTCCTCTTAGCATCTCACCTGAGAAGAAAGTAAAATAAGTTCGAGGCACTAGAAATGGCTTGATTTGACTCAACTCTGAAGAAAGGTAGGATCTGGGTAATTGAAAAGGACAATAGAGGACACTAGGAAGCAGAGCAATGGGTAACAGGTTTTCTCTAAAAAAATTCTTACCTGGCTTATCTATGGAAGTTCTTAATGAGATTATGTGCAAGAGTCACAGGAGATTGAGAAGAAGCTACAGAATTCATTGCAAAAAAAAAAAAAAAAAAAGCCTGTTTTGTGACTTACTTAGACCTTCCAAAACCTTTCAAAATATTGAACACCTAGAATGATTTAAAAATTAAACTAGTATGATAATATTGTCTCTCTTTTCTCCTGTTACAGAACTAGCTCTGAGAACTGGAAAAAAGAGGAGAAAGATGAGTTTGAGGACTGTTATAACAAAAAGAATACTAGGAGCTAGAATAGTAGATGGCAATAGCACTTTTAAAGTGAGACCTTAAAACTGTTAACCACATAAATGTGTTGAGACTGTT
>NW_016107471.1:1798484-1801786 GCF_001604975.1 Cebus imitator | reverse complement strand
AAAAAAAAAAAAAAAAAAAAAAAAACAGCATGTTCAAGGAAATGAAAAGAAAGTGTGAGTTACTGGAATTCAAAGAAAGTCAGTACAGCTGGATGAAAAGCAAGACAGAGCGTACCTTAAAATGAAGCTGGAAAGTGGCAAAGGCCCAAATTATAGAGGGCCTTTAAGGACATTTAATAATTTTAAACACAAAATTGGTATGATTAGATCTGTGTTTTGCTTTATTTTTAATTTTGTAAATCATCTGGAGTTGTGAGATAAATCAACAAGAAAACAATGCTCCTAGGATGATGAGTTATAACGTTAGAAACACCATTCTAATGCCTAAAAGGATATTAAGGTAAGCAGTCTCAGGCAAAAAGAATCCAGACTGTTCAGAGCAAGATAGTTTAAGCCTGTATTATAATCATTTCATTCATTTATTATCTTGCCAGATACTTATGAATTGCTTATTATGTGCTAGGAACATCTTCCTGGGCATAGAAAGGTGACTAAAATCTGATCTTTGTCTTCATGAAACTTAGAGCCTCTGCCCAACAGATAAAGACATAGAGTTGTATCCTTTATGAATATGGCCTGGTTGGTTAATTCTTTTATGTGACTTATCCATGATAAAACCTGTTTATGTGATTAAGTCTCAAGTATATTGCTACAAAAACAATAGCTGTCACCTATTTGAGAAATAATTTTTTAGTTCATTTGTTCTAATGCACCATCTGGCAAAACACTAATTTTCTTAAGTTAGTGTCTTCTGCTGTTGCAAACACCCAAACCTCACCTCCCCTTTTTAATGTCAAATATTTGAAAGTACTTGTCTTTGTTTGCAAGGATAACTAAAAGAGATAGTATTTGCAATCAGCAGGAGCCTCAAATTCAACAGAGTACACAGCTTTAAGTGTATTTCCTACTGATGTCGGATCTGTTATTTCATTTTATAGGACAGCATGATGTCACTGTTATTAGCATCATCATTAGTGTAACAATAAAATGAATTTGCTATAACTCCACATATAAATAATATGCCTGGAGAAACCTTTTCTTTACTTTGATTATAGTGCACTTTATTACCATGTTTATTGAAAACTATGTAATGATATTTTCCAACTAAAATTTTCTAACTGTTTCATCTTTAAGCAGATTTCAGAATCAAACGTGCCTATGAAAAAAATTTTCTTCATCCTTTTGGATCTATATCTTATTAAAAACTTTTTAAAAATCCTTTTGGTAATATACCCTATTTTCTTTTTTAAAAAAAATAAGACCATTAGCCTTGGATCCATCTAAATTTAAGCTCTTTGTTGGTTCTCTAAATTAAAAAATAGACTGTGAAAAATAGGCAATGTGTGAATAAATTTCTCCAAAAATTTTAAAATTGGAAAAGTTCTGGGCCCCTCAAATTTTAGACATTTTTAGCTAGATTTATAAGAAATATTTAAAATAAATACAGTAATCAATAACAAAGATGATGATATACACAAAAGAGCTCAAACTAAATTGCCAGAATTTAACCTCATAAATTTTGGTTATCAATATTAATATGATTCAATTTACTACAACATTTGAAAATGCTAATAAACAGAAAGGTTATAAGTATTACAAAATCTAAAAGAAGAAAATGCAGCTAAGTTTCAGGAATGGGCCTAAGACTTCAACTTCTGATGTTAGTCTCTAAAGAGGCCTCAGAGAGTCATGACAGTCATCAGTTTTCTTCCTTGAGGTGGATTTCCTTGAGGACCCCTCCTTTATTGCCAGTTAAATAGCTGATAAGTTTAATTTTTGAGATTTTATTATTTTATATATTTTCTTTTTTCCAGAACTCACCTAGACACCTCAGCTGAGTTGCGGTATTCAGTGGGATCCCTTGTGGACAGCCAGTCTGATTACAGAACAACTAAAGTAATAAGAAGACCAAGGAGAGGCCGCATGGGTGTGCGAAGAGATGAGCCAAAGGTTAATCTTTTAACTTCAACTCTTCTCTAGTTTTATTTAAGTAGATCATTTCATTTGGATAGAATTTTAGCACTGAGATAATTCAAATGCTAAAGTATTTATTAATTTGGAACACAGAATATGACATTAACTTAAATAACTATAAGTAAAATAAAGCCCAACTATAGGCCAGAAGTTGAATAAGCATTTCCTATGTATTTATTCATATAACATTATCAAGTGGGTACTACTTGTATGCTAAGTTCAGACATAAAACATTGAGACTCAGAGAAGTTAAATGTTCAACATTGCACAGGTAGCAAAGTGATGGAGTCAAAACTTGGGCCTATATTTGTGTAGTTTCCCATACTAGGCTTTAACTGTTATACTACATTGCCAAACATGTGACCTTTTGATTTTCTTGGGCACTTGAGCAATGGCATTCACATTGTTCATTCAATTTAATTTAATTTAAATTAGTATTTTAAAAACAATTTGAAGAAAATGGACATAAATTATTCCTTGTGTTCTTATAGAACTATGAATGATAAGGAGCAGTGCTAGCCTAATTTAATTTAAAATGTTTAAACTAAGTTTGTTGAGTAATATATTTTATAGAGAAGTAAAATAGTCCTTTGGTGCCTAAGAATACTTTATTCTTTCAACCACTTTTATGTACCCCAAATACTATATAATCCATTTGTCCATATTTGAACACAGGCACTTGATGCCTTTTGGGTTTCAACTGGTACCAGTATGTTCATATATGAATTAATCCATCATAGTAGGCATTCAGTTCTGCTGAATACATGAATAAATAAATGAACAAATGCAGACTATATTAAGTTAATCTCAATTATTTTATTGCTATTATGTGACAAATTAATTAGTGCTACTAGATACTAAAACAAATTGTAACACAAATACTAATTCTGGTTTTTAATTCTTAACTCAGTGCTCAGAGAAGTGTCATCTGGCCTTCCATAGAAATCACTTTATATAATCACAAAAATGAAAATCAAATTTTTGAAAAGCAGAATAAAAGAGACCTAAAACCTCTTTTATGCCCAACCTCCTCATATGTTCAGATAACAGCTGGAAAAACACTGGTCTATTGGTTATTCAAAACTCTCATTCAAATGGAAGATTTCTTATATTTATTAAAAAAAAACATAACCATGTAAATTAGTATGCCTTTGGCTTAAAAATTACAGGTATACCTTGTTTTATTGTATTTTGCTTTATTGTATTTCACAAACATTATATTTGTTTTTTACAAATTGATGGTTCCTGACAACCCTGCCTCAAGCAAGTCTACGGGTGCTATATTTTCTTTTCTTTTCTTTTTTCTTTTTCTTTTTTTTTTTTTTTTT
>NW_016107471.1:1797109-1798348 GCF_001604975.1 Cebus imitator | reverse complement strand
CCGGGTAGCTGGGACTACAGGCGCACACCACCATGCCCAGCTAATTTTTTTGTATTTTTAGCAGAGACGGGATTTCACCATGTTGGCCAGGATGGTCTTGATCTCTTGACCTCGTGATCCTGGGTGCTATATTTTCAATGCATGTACTCGCTTTGTATCACTGTCTTGTATTTTGGCAATTTTCACAGTATTTCTTTCCTTTTTTTGAGACAGGGTATTACTGTCACTCAGGCTGGAGTGCTATGGTACGATCATGGCTCATTGGAGCCTTGAACTCCTGGACTCAAGCAATCCTCTTGTCTCAGCCTCCCAAGTAGCTAGGACCACAAGTGGGCACCACTACACCCAGCTAATTTTTGTATTTTTTGTAGTGATGGGGTTTCACCATCTTGTCCAGGCTGGTCTCAAACTCCTGTGCTCAAGTGATCCACCCACCTTGGCCTCCCGAAGTGCTGGGATTACAAGGGTGAGCCACTGCACCCAGCCAGTTCTCATAATATTTTAAACTTTTATTATTATTATTATATCTGTTATGGTGATCTGTGAACAGTGATCTTTGATGTTACTATTGTAATCATTTGGGTACACTGTGAACCATGACAATATAAGACAGTGAACTTAATCTATAAATGTTGTGTGTGCCCCTGCTCCAACAGCCATTTTCCATCACATTCCCTTTCTTTGGGCCTCTGTATTCCCCAAGACACAACAATATTGAAAGTAGGTCAATTAATAACCCTACAATAGCCTTAAGTGTTCAAGTGAAAGGAAGAGTTGCACATCTCTCACTAAGACAAAAGCTAGAAACAATTAAACTTAGTGAGGAAGAAAAGTCAAAAGCTGCGTTAGGCCAAAAGCTAGGCCTCTGGCATCAAACAGTTAGCCAAGTTGTGACTGCAAAGAAAAGGTTCTTGAAGGAAAGTAAAAGTGCTACTCCAGTGAACATGCAAATAAGAAAGCAAAGGGCTAGGCTGGGTGACTCACGCCTGTAATCCCAGCACTTTGGGAGGCCAAGGTGCATGGATCACAAGGTCAAGAGTTTGAGACCAGCCTGACCAACATGGTGAAACCCCATTTCTAGTAAAAATACAAAAATTAGCTGGGCATGGTGGCGGGAACCTGTAATCCTAGCTACTCAGGAGGCTGAATGAGAGAATCGCTTAAACCTGGAAGGTAGAGGTTACAGTGAGCCAAGATGATGCACTCCAGCCTGGTTGACAGAGTAAGACTCCGTCTCAA